>NW_026859237.1:0-59040 GCF_026571515.1 Ruditapes philippinarum
ATTTATCAAACTCGCTTAGTTTTCTTATTAAAATGGTCATATGTACTTACATGTACCTTCATAAATACTGCTGTTGTAGGTATTTTCCACTTCATATGGGCCATCATTGCTAGTTAGATGTATGTACATTGTTAGTAGTGGAAGGAAAATATATGTTCAGTTTTAGAAATGGATTAATTTTCTTAGAAAGTGTTGAATCAGATGTGTTGTAAAATATTTTATTTTTCTTTGCTTCTTAGACTCTGTATATAAACTTGAGATTCAACTCTTTCTGTCTCATACTCTCTTATACAAAAATTGCATAAGAATAATGTTTTAACATAATTATGAATTGTTAAAATAATTTTCAAACATAATGCAGTATATTAAAGGTCAGGATAATATTTAACTGCATGGTTCGATGTGACACATGTGTTAATTGTATTTAGTTTATTCAAGGTTGAAATACTTTTTTCGAGAATGGATTAAACAGTTGTAACTACAAATACAATGTTTATTTTCACTATAAAATTTACTATCAAGTATTATCTTATCGTCATGTTAGTTTTTTCCCATTTTAACTATTTTTATGACTCGATGACCTTATACTTTGTTTCAATTTGAAGAGAAAAAAGAGAGAAAAAATGTTATATTATAACTCCATTTATAAAAAAGTACTTTATTTAATAATTTATAACATTATTTTATCTGTACTAATGTTAAGAACGCTACCAGATTACTTTGTATTCCATGCAACTAAGCGAGCAATACCGAGTCTCTTGTATGTTCACCCAATATTGGTATACGAGTTGTGTCTTTGTCATTCCCATGGCATCAATGCTATGCTTCAATGTCTTAATGATAAGCGCTAAATTGCAAATATTTTAAAGTAAATTTATGATATAGAATGTGAATAAAGATGAAACAAAATGTTTACAAATTGATACTTATTGTGCCAGGTACTTTTTGTTTCCGCTTGTTTAGGTGTCTCATAATTTTACGTGTAGGTTTTGAAATTGCTAATTTTAGAATGATTTTCCCGTTTATTGTAAGATAGTTATCGTCTTTAAATATATATTATGTTCAAATTTGTTTGTGGAATTTGTTTGAAATTATTGACATATGTAAATACATAATAAATTGAATTTGAAATGTATCCAGTGTTCTTTGAAATCCCTTGACACACAAGTCGTCGTAACACTCTTACTATGAAAATCTAAGACGTATTAATAACACATTTATAAAGGTATACTTGAATATTTTTGTAAACATTTACTTTGACATAGACATCAAGGCTACGCATTGTTGATATAAAATCTTATGGTGTTAAATATGCAGTCCAAATAAGTGAAAAGTAATACACATAAATATATCTTTCATGAAAAAGTTATGTTGGCTAGAATGATTAGTATATCTCTATGAGAATTATGTATTTTAAATTATGGACTTTCTTTATGTTTATTTTATCTGAATAGATGTAACTTACTTAAGTGAAGAATTAAATAACATTTGTGCACTACATCCTTGTTAAACACACGAAGATAGTCGATAACAAGGTTGGATTTAATAATTATTGGCCTACCATTAATTAGGCCATGGAATGGTTTAATAGCATTGCAAATTAGCCAAATTTGGATCTCCTTGGATAATGGCGGCATTTTAAAGGATCATTATACTTGTGGTATGAAATTTCTTTTGTGTGTTGTTTAAGCTAATTAAATTTAATGTTTACAAGTACAAAGCTGTTATATTCCTGAGTTGTAGCAGAAACCACTAATTACCAACATGTCCGCGAGTGACCGACTACCACTCCTTCATGATTTCAGTATCAGCGATGAGTCTCTTAGCCAAACTGACCATGAATTACAGGTTGAATAAGAGGTTCATTTGCATTAAAAATGTTTAGTTTTCATTATAATCGTATATCTATTTAGATGATATACGCAAACAATCATCTGAAAGATGCTCGCTTATGTCACTGATAACTAAGACTTCCTAAACTGTCAAGATTTGCATATTGTCGGTGATAAAATTAACAACGATATGCTTGTTTTTAAAATAAGTGTAATATAATCGTTTAGTTATTGCCCTTTTTTCATTGCTTGTTTTTAATATTATACAGGCCATAACTAAGTATTGGAGATATCAACTATGAAAAATATGATCATCAAGGAAGGTTGGCGATCAATAAACGTAACCCCCACACGACCCAGCAACACAAGACCTCCGGTAACGGGCCCAGTAGGATACCAAATTAAGGCAGGACAGGGCAAAAGTTGAAATTTCACATCTTGTTTGTTCTCATTCAGGAGAAGTGCACCATAACGCGTTTGATACATACATTATTTTGCAGATTTTTTTCATTTATTCATATAAATTTTTTCCCATTCAATTTGATCCTGAGCATAACTGAAGAAGTATTAGAGATATCAATTTGAAACTTCTTAGCTTGATTTATCTCATTAAAGAAAAAACAAAACATTGCCCTAGAACAAATACTTTCTTTAACATAATTTTGTCTAAGCATTTCTTGAAGTCAATAGGATGTATCAGCAATTATACATGTATGCAGTTACATTAATAATATTTAAAAGTCAAGGTTTTTCACAGTGATTAAAGATTATTTTGTTCATCATAAACGTATCGAAACAAATATACCTCACAATCAGCATTACTGGCGTGTAAAACATACTAGTTATTTTTTCCCATTCAAGTTGTTTAATTAGATTCTAAGGACTCCGAGCATAAAACTGATTTCATAACACATGAATCATAGATCAATTTTCTTATATGAAAATGATAATACTGGTCAACTTTATGAGAAAAAACATTATAACAATGGAATGTTAAATCTTAAGCCCTTTACAATAAACCGACATAAAAACAAGGATAATACACCAATACGTCTCCCTTAATAATGACAAAGCTTTGTTTTTTAGGGAAAAACAGCATTATTGATAAGATACGAGACACGGGATCAGGATACAGCTTTTAATGAAGATGAACTAGATTTGTTAAAACAATGTTAATGTAAAGTCAATATTTACTTATTTCATACTTAAAGGTTGTTTCTCAAATTACTGAGAGGAAAAAGGGAAATACAAAAGTTCTTCTAAAAGCTACATGGGCATTTAATCTGTACCTTTTAAGGTTGTGAAATGTATTTATTAATGACTGAGTGTGAATGGCATTATGAACAGTTTTTTTTCTCTGTCAAGTGGAGATGTTGTATCTTGGAAAAGATTGATTACCAAAATGGCGAATAAACAAAAATGATAATGACAAATGTAAACTTTAAGGATAAAATATAAAACTTTGAAGCTCTACTCTTTTTACCGATCATTTTCGAAGGATATTAAATTAAATTTATATGGGATATTGCTTATCAAGGTGACGTTGTATTATGAAAGTGATATATAACTATAAATATAACAAAATGAATTAAAAACTCAAATTAAATATTTGAAAAAAAAAACAAACAAAAAAACAACTGATGATTACTACAATGTCCTTTGGAAACGTAAAATGAAAATAATTTAATACACACAGAAAAAAGTATGTACTTTAACATTACGTTATATTACTACACACTACAGATAATCACAGTATAATAAATTACCTAGTGTCATGAAGAAACTGGCAGTTTTTATAAATAAAGGCCAGATAATTTTTTCAAGTAATAGAAAATGGAGCTTCCCGGAGGTATTTTATACAGTCACTTATTAAAATCAGATATAGTCAGGAAGAATTTACTAAATTTCTGCAATAAAAGTATTTTATCCAAAGCGCATAGTATTAGAATACCTTTTGTGACGTACAGTACACATTTTATGAAAACATAAATTAAACTATTTTTAATTGAAACTTTCAGTAAATCCAGCGTTTGTTAGAAGAATAAATAAAAGCAAAGCTACTTTAAGGTCAAAATATGTTTCATAAATGAGAATAACATTGGTAAAGCTTTTCTTAATAATGAGATTAATATGATTTTTTTATTGCATGAAGACAAAGTTTAACATACTTATTACAAGCTTTACATGCTTATTAATTATTTACAGCCCCTCTACACCTATTGTGACAAATGCCAAATATCTGAGAAATACTTCCTGTAAGAATATAAAAATCATATTCACAGTTGTTGGCAACGTCTGTTTGCATACCATGTTGTTGCAAGAACACTTTCATTGTCTGCTATCACAGAACAGTCATTTTGGCAAACACTTGTGTTTTGTTACCACTTACTTTCAGATAGCATGCAGCGATAAAATATCTTATTTCGAGATTAAGATTAAAACCAACAAAAAATAACACCAGTGTTACTCGGCGGCTGCAAATATGTCAAAAGTCTTAAATGAATTTGAATAAGACGCATAATTATTTACTGCGGAATGACAAGATTTATCACGAGTCTTCAAAGAGGTACAAGTACATAAACATATTTGCATACGTCAGTTTAATTCTTTAAGACCGATTTTAAATGTCTTGCTTTGTGGAAAAACAGTTTACTTACATTTTTTTGAAAGAATATGTGTTCTTATCTTCGTATACAAATAATGGATTGTACAACTGTCTGATTCAATCTCTCAAGTTTAACGAGGGCTTACTATCGAGGAACCGTGCTTTAACATTTTGTCTCCATCTAAAGGGATACGGATTTGCATGGGGCTAAACTTATCGATGTCAGGGCTGTTGCATTGCATTGTCATGCAACATCATTTCTTTCATCTATCCATCTGTTTAACTTTAGAAACAAAAAGAAATTCGTATAAAAGAAATAAAAAATTTGTAAGTTCAAAATTCATCTTTTTGAGAGGATTGGGATGGTGCTGTGTGGCCGCATTCTGGCTTCGTTATTGCCGCTTTTTGTGTTTAATTGATAAGGAATTAAAAGTATCAGACCAGTGACCAAATATAACCAAAAACATTGATGTGTCCTCGCTTTTTTCACCAATAAATACTATTGAAACATTGTTTATACCATTGAAAGAATTTAAGTAAATATAATATGGTATTGTAAACACCTTTGTCTAACTAAACACCAGTAAAAATTACTTTTGTCCGCAATAACACTCAGAAACCTTGCGATATCTCGTGAACCCATTCAGCAATCGAAATGTAATCTATTTGGTTCTTTACTCGTGTTTTTGTAATAAACAAATTAATGATACATACTATAAAGAAATCATTCATCTTTAAATACTGGGTAAAAATCACATGAATTAATTTTCAGACATTAACAATCATTAAACACGAACTTAATGTCAATCTCGTGACGACGTTGTTAACCATTTAATTAAAATTGCAGCCGGTGCTTAGCGTTTGTAAATGTATTAAACTTGAAGGTTAATAAAATTAAAGGCTTTATTCGTGATTCATTGCTAATCAAATGTTTATATCGTTTAGTTGGTATAAACTTAATTATTGTCCAAGGCAGTATGATAATCCAATACGAGCGTGTCAGCATTGTCTCTATATAATACGAACAGTGGTGTCCTGACTCAATTATTGGTTTGCTTTCCTTACGGAAGTGTCGTATTTAAAGCGTACCTGGTTTGCTTTCCCTACGACATTGATTTAAGCGTACCCGTCATGTCAAAGTATTAAACGACTACTAGAACTGACGTTTTGGAATTTCCGTGTCATAACGCTTCCCCTTTAACAAGGGGCAGGACGTGAAGTGGTTGCACACTTGGTTCAAGCGAGCGAAATAGTTGCAAACTTGACAAAATGGCGAACACGGCGTGATTTTTTGAAACGGGTGAACGAATTTTTGCCAGGCAAGTGGGGTTCTTTGTTATTTTGAAGTTCATTAGTATGTCTTTTCCACAATGCAATATATATGCCACACTCGGTTAAAGGTTTCAGCATCCTAGATTCTGTTTTGACGAAGTTATTGAAGATATAAACTGATCGTGTAGATATTTTGAAGTTTGACATGTGACTGTTCTGGTCGGTTTTTCTCCTAATTTATTCGAATTTTTAAGTTTTGAACTGCATTTAACAATAACAAAATATGTTTCTGTCAATGCTGTATAAATGGTTTAGTTCGCAAGTCCGAAGATAACGTTCAATACACAAAAATATCTTGTTCAAGCACATTTTGGTTGCAGACTTATACTTCAAGCATTTTTGGTTGAAAACTTTTGTGTCGATAATGTGGCATGCATATTTTTAGCGATGAATATCTAATCATTTTTTAAATAATTAGCAATATTAAGGCAATTATACCCGTCCATCTAATAAGAAATATATATACAAATTGTGCATGCGTGCAGATATATCCTAACAAATAGATATAAAACACAATATGCTAAAAATTGAAGTTCAGTTGTGTTTATCTTCATCATTTTTTTTCTCCCCGATATACTTCTTTCCTTTTTACAAAGTCTTAGGAACTTTTTTATATCTTGGCATGACTAACTGTAAAGGAAAAGAAGAAAAAAATAGCAACAAACAGCTTTCATAATTGTTCTTTTTTGAGATTTGAAATAAATTTGATTATATAGTAGATAAAACTATATTAACATTGACACAAGGGCATTATTCACATGTTTCTTTAAATTGTTCCTTATTATTGACCAATCGAAACATCTTCCAAATTCCCTAACCAATGACTTTAAGTAGTTTTGTCACGTATCAGTCAATTTAAATAACCAATCATTTATATTATGATCTAATAATCAAAATCATCTTTAGAATACCAATTAATATATGATGTACATCAAATCCGAAATAGTGTAAACAAGCATGTCATTTGTAAAAATATTTTAAGTACATTTACATACTTTATGTCTAAAGCAACTGCTGATCTTTACATACGAAACAAACAAATTAACAATTCTTGTGGTTTTGATAAACTTTGGAAATTTTGCCGAGTTACATCGTATGTGTGCACATGTCCCTATGTTTATGATGAAAATAATTCACTTACATACAACAGTACTCTCACATACGTTTGTTTTGTATGTAGTTTTCATTTGCATTTTACATATGATGACATATTTTAGAATTGAAGTATCAATAAATATTTTTCTATATGCTATTATTTTGTTTGCAGGCTTTTACTGACGATTGTAGAATTGACCTGAGAACCATGTAATTTGAAACATAAAGTGCATAATTGTAGTAAAAGAAGAAAGTATAAATAATATTTATAACAAAAACAAGTAACAGAACATAAATGTCAATAATTGCCATTGAAAAAAGGTTAATAAATATAACCTTCTACACTCCTTTTTCAAAGTTTTACTATGGATTTCAATAGAATGGGAATAAGTTTGCAACCAAAAATGCTTGAAGTATAAGTCTGCAACCGAAATGTGCTTGAACAATATATTTTTGTGTATTGAACGTTGTCTTCGGACTTGCGAACTAAACCATTTGTACAGCATTGACAGAAACATATTTTGTTATTGTTAAATGCAGTTCAAAACTTACAAATTCGAATAAATTAGGAGAAATACCGACCAGAACAGTCACATGTCAAACTTCAAAATATCTACACGATCAGTTTATATCTTCAATAACTTCGTCAAAACAGAATCTAGGATGCTGAAACCTTTAACCGAGTGTGGCATATATATTGCATTATGGAATAGACATACTTATGAACTTCAAAATAACCAAGAACCCCACTTGCCTGGCAAAAATTCGTTCACCCGTTTCAAAATATCACGCCGTATTCGCCATTTTGTCAAGTTTGCAACTATTTCGCTCGCTTGAACCAAGTGTGCAACCACTACACGTCCTGCCCCTTGTTTAACTTCAATTTTCCTAAAGCTTGCAAATCTAAATAGATTTTCGTCAAAGCAGCATTTTATTTAGCCCTACTCAAGATATGTACAGCTGAGGTATTACGCATTAACTTCGCAGCAAGCAATTTCACGCTTAAAACCTCGCTTGTTTATTTTTTCGTGAATAGTTTGTTATTGTCATTAAAAAAATTCTGTTTTTGTTTGAGTTTAAACGTTTAAGATTTATTTCGGCAAAAGGTAAACACGTTACATGATAAACAAACACAATATAGATTAAGATTAAAATAATTACACATAAAATAATAAATAAATGAATAAATAAGTACTATATTATGTAAACCATGACATGTTCTCAAAACCAAGGATAACACAAAAAAGAGCAAGCTCTTATTTCCATTGCGGTCCTTAGCATTTGGTGGCATGACAGAGAGAGGTATTTCATAAAAGAAAAAAAAGGATCACTTAAGAAAAATCACATTAATTTAATGAAGGATAACATTTAAAATTATCACAATTTAAAAAGTTATGTATTGTAATTCATTAAAAAGTCAGTATCACATTAAAATAACCACGTGCATATTAAGAAGATTACATTTAAAAATTATCACAGTTGAAAGGATATCTGCGATTTATTATCACAGGGACCATGGTGTATTAAGAGTAACTAAAATATGATCATACAGTTATGAGCATGTAAGGAAAGAACATGCCATAGATTACACTGTTAAAAAAAAAGAATGTTTTGAAAGTCTTCATAGAAAAAAATAAAACAAATTTCAAAAAATGAAACAGTTAACCTGAGCCGAAAAATAATTCAATAAAAAATGAAATCATACAAAACTTTCTTACAAGAAATTTTAAGAAAAACACATAGATACTACTTCAAAAAAGTGACTTTTGGTGGCTACCTTAAAACGACGAAATTTGTTAATTTTAGTCATACAAGTTCCAGACTTTAGCACCTGTAAAACTAAAAGACTTTGATCCAGAACCTTTGACCTTAGGAAGATAATATCCTCCTTTTTACTCAGTCTGGTGCAATAAGAACGCATATATTCCTGAGAAACAAATCAGTCACTTAAGTTATCTGGGCCATTTGGTTTTTAACCTTAAAAAAAAGACATAACATAATTTGTTCAACTGTCTTACAAACTGGTAACCAATTAACGTTTTGCTATAGATATTTAAATTTGTCAGACGATATCACATTATCATCCATATTATTTTTGAAGTTTTAATGTAAGTACTTAATCTACAATATCCAGCCATGAAAATTACATTTCTTGTAACAGAATTGTGAGATATTTATTTCTGTAATTTTATGAAGATGGCAAACATTTACTACATCGCAATATTTTTATTTCAAAGAACATAAAGTTCAACAACCAATTCAAATATTTAACTGTGCGACATTGCAAAACTAAGGATATGCAATTCTAGTTATTATCACAGACACTTGGGGTGAAAAGCTCCATAAGCCTAAAATGCCAACCCATGTATATATAAACAAGCAATTATCATAATATTGCAAGCGATCCATAAGTCACCTACCGGTTAGAACCCCATCAACATTCTGATTCACTAATGTTTCAATTTTTCTCTATTTTAAGTAAATTTGTTGGAAAAGTTCTTTAAAAGTGATCACAGGAAACAGACAGACAGACAGACGGACTGAATGACACTCTAGAGTTAATATTTGAAACATCCCTGTTACCAAAATATAACATTTTTAAAAGCAAAATTCTTAAAGAGGAGATAACTCTTGGATTAAAGATGCAATTTCATAAAAAATGTTCAGCTCTTTTTGACTAATCACAAATATTGTTATATTTGCCATGTTTTAAGCCTATTTGTTGCCAAGGCAACCAATATTTTTTCAAAATAGGAAGAAAAGATGAAACATGCATAATCTCTAGAATGCCATCTACCCATATGTCAAGTTTCATAAAAATATTTCCAGTACTTTTTGAGTTATCACTGGATTCAGTTTATGTGTAAAATTTGCCATATTTTCAGTCTATGTGTTGCCATAGCAAGCAGCATTTTCAACATAGGAAGAAAAGAAAAAGACGTGCATAATCTCCAGACTGCCATCTACCCATATTACAAGTTTCATAAAAAATACTTCTATTACTTTTTGCGTAAACACTGGATCCAGTTTATGTGTAAATTTTGCCATATTTTTAGTCTATTTGTTGCCATAGCAACCAGAATTTTCAACGAAGGAAGAAAAGAAAAAGACGTGCATTATCTCCAGACTGCCATCTACCCATATTACAAGTTTCATAAAAATATTTTCTGTACTTTTCAAGTTATCGCGGGATCCAGTTTTGTGGACGGACTGACGGACTGACAGACAGACAGACGGACGGAGGGTAAACCTAAATTCCCCTTCGGTAAACCGGTAGGGGACTAATAAAACGTATCATACGCAGTTTGACACAAAAAACTTATCTCAACATCTACAATAAATAACTTAAAATTATTAAATGTTTGCAGTCTATTTTTTTCAGATTTCTTAAACTTCTCAATCACTAGGAATGTCAAGAACGTCAATGAAGCCAGAATGTATAAGGAAATGTATTTTGTCCAAAGCTTTAAGAACACATTGTTTCGGATTATGAAGGGTAAAATTATAAGAAAAATAATAATAATATATTGTGGATTTAATTGGTAAAGATAATAAAGTTTTTCTTTGACATGGTGGCCGAAATACAGCTGATGGCCTGGTGTAACAAATCAAGCCAATCATTGACAAACTTGTTTGTTGTAAAAAGTCTCCCCGTACATTTAATCAATGATGTTATATTTTCGATCCTTAAAGATCGTTCAGCACGACATTATTGTTGTGCTTGTGGTATTTTTAGTTTCAACTTTTCGGCATTTTCTAGTTGGGTGGTTCCAGTATTCCTCACTTGAATACTGTTGAATCACCCTTAGGATATGTGGCCTGCTTTTTAAATTTGTCCTTTTGACGTCGTATCTGTGATACGCAGGCTTCATAACCTCAGATCCCCTTTCAAAATTCCATTTCATTTAGTTCCGCCCATTGTTTTCTCGTTTAGGGCACACGCATTTTTTTACTTGGGGACCATATGCCGCTTTTCATGGAATGGCACTAACGTGTCACATTGAAGGTTCCATGATAACCGCCATATGAACACATCTGCGAATGTTTCAAAATTCTAAATTTTACCAGGTCATGTTAAATGTTGAATTCTGCTTAAGCCGGTGCTAGGGGGCGTGGACGGTAACTTGCACTTTCCAGTACCGTCCATGAACAGGCTCAATCAAACCGAGCCTGCAACATTTTCAATTTTGCCGTGTTGGGCTTTCTTTAGGGATTCTGTATTTATCTATTTTGTCAACATTTACCGATCATATCATGCCATCGACATTGCTACCTTGGTAGTCCCACCTGTATTTGCTAGTCAATGGAACAAAATGAAACACCATTTTAACTGGCAACAGTTCGAAGATAGCCTCAATGATAAATAAGGTGATTTTGTCAATCAGTATTTAAAGAAGAAACACAAACAATTTAATAACCGTTTTCCAAAGTTTCTTTAAGAATGCATGGAGTTCAGGAAAAGTTGATGAGTACAACCGGAAATGTCTGTTTAGTATCCCTGGTGATAATGTAACTGAACTGAAAACTGTAACTGCAGCAAATGTTCTCTGGCTTAAGGTTGGATGCCCTGTTATTTTACTGCGAAACATAAGTAACATTCTTGCAAGCAGACTTCGACCTCATATCGACAACACTTCTGACCACAACAGGCATTTCCTAAAAGTAACCTTTCTTAATAAAGGTATCGATTTCATCGATTTACCAAGTATTTTTCGTGATAAACGTGTCACTAATTCAGTTCCTTTATACTTCAAAAACTCCGCAGATACCAATTATCTGCTATAAATATAAGAAACCTGTTAGAAATATCATATTTAATTACAACAAAGTGGTTTCTGACTTAGATATTCAGTCTAATACTCCAACAAACTTGAGACTGCAATACTTCTAAATTCTGTAATTCAGTTTTTTGGCCATATAATCACTGGTAATTTTGATATAATTGCAGACAAAAGAATTCGTAACTTATTCTTGAAAGGACCTAAATACAGAATTCCTTCTGAGATTGATTTAATGCTTGTCGTGGTCAGATTGCTGAATCTATAGAGGATTTTTCGGTTAATGGTGTCGCCGTGAAAATGCGGATAGTAATGCTCTAGTTACATGGAACGTCACATCTTAAAAGTATTGATTCACGTATTAATTTTTATCGTGGAAATGAACATCTTTTGCCACCTAAACCAAGACTTACTTTAAGACATCTGAAAAAAAAGATATTCTAGCTTTTCATTCAAAAAATTTGTTTTTGGGTGGCCAGCGGACAAGCGGCAATTAATATTATAATTGTTTGACGAATCCATTACATTAACGTTTTGCATAAGGAAGCTAAATAGCACTAATGCGTATTCTAATACCTCTGCCTCCGAAAAAGACATTGTAAACAATCATATTACTAATATTTCCAATCTTAAAGTCCAAATTAATGAAAAAAGAACTCAAACTACCTATTATGTATTGGATTCCTAAATTACATAAAAAACCTTACAAAAAGCCAGATTTATTGCTAATTCTACATCTTGCACTACAAGTAAACTTTCTATTTTATTGACGTCTTGTTTAACTGCCATTAAAACACATGTAATTAGATATTGTGATAAAGTCTATGAAAACACAGGCAAAACATCTCTTTTGGTCAATTAAAAATTCTGGTGAAATCTTGGATAAATTCAAAATTAATAACTTTCAAGCTTCAACTGTCAGTACATACGATTTTTCTACACTTTATACAACTTTGCCACATACATTAATCAATGATAAACTAATTTCCCTAATTAAGAAAACTTTTGCACGGGAAAAAGTTACCTTTCTAGCATGTAATTCGAAACAAAGCTTTTTTTTACTAACGGTATTGTTAAAATTATACTATGTGGACCTGTGACCGAAGTTTGTAGAGCACTCTCTTTTCTTTTAGGACAACATTTATGTCAGGTTTGGTAATACCCTATTTAAACAGATCATAGGAATTCCTATGGGTACTAATTGTGCACCCCTAATCGCCGATTTGTTTTTGTACTGCTATGAAAAAGACTTTATGTTGAGTCTCTCTGAAGAGAAACAACAAGATGTTATAGTCGCATTTAATAATACTTCCAGATATATGGAACAGAATTAATGCATTTATTCTATCTTGCTTGATGACATTGAAACTTGCATTATTCTTAATTCCATCTTGCTTGATGACATTGGAACTTGCATTATGCTTGATTCCATCTTGCTTGATGACATTGGAACTTGCATTATGCTTAATTCCATCTTGCTACATGACATTAGAACTTGCATTATGATTGATTCCATCTTGCTTTATGATATTTTAACGTTGCATTATTCTGGATTCCATTTTTCATTATTTCATTCAATAATTTCGTAGTGACCAATTCTTTCATTGAGTGATAACTATTAAACTGGAACAAGCCATTTGGAATACTAAAATGTTAACGTCTTATACCTTTATGTATAAGCTACCTTTCTTCGTGCTCTATACAAACTTTTTACGGTTTAGTTTTTTTTGTATTACTTTTATATAGAAGTCATTTAAAACTGACTATTTTTTGTTCCCTGATGGATTTTGTTAAAATGTGACGTATTTGATTTACAGCTCGCATGGCGTGATTACTATAAGCTTTCGCTTATATACATTATTCAGTGTTTATGCTTAATAAAGCTCGGTGTCTGAGGCTTTGTGGATTATGTTTGATCATCTTACATTATGATAAACAATTTAAACCTTGTCTAGCGAGTTGTGAACTGTTAAGGGGCGAGAACTCTGTTATCGATATCAACGGATTTTTTCCATGATTCGCCTATCATCGGAATTTTCCGTACATGTATATATTACGGAATACCGTTAGGGCCATCGTGGTTATACGTTAAAATACAGAGGGCGACAATGCTATCAATACATACCAAGCGCTTAATACATAAATTGCAGTGGAAAGAATATAAATACAAGTAGTAAGGATTATGTAATATAATTTTATACATGTATATGTAATATACAGTCTAATAGAAAAAAATATGCTCGTAAACAGTTATTCAATGGGGCAGTTATACGTACAGTGGCGGATTCAGGCTTTTGGCTTAAGGCTGCACCTACCCCTAAAGATACGTTTTGATGAGCTGGGATGGAATATATATCGTGTAAGTTTCATGCAATAGTGGTCATAGTGTACTCCCCTATCAAAACATATAATGCTGTCATCCAGTTGTTAAGCACCTGCTTAGGTACTGCGATTGCGAAGGTCTTTATCTAATGACTTGGACATTAAAAGCAAAACTTATTAATTGGCCTTTTAACTTAATAAATGTCTCAGAGTCACTAATAGTGGCGAATAGGTATGTAAACACATTAAAATATACATGTATAATAAGGAAAAGAAGAAGTTGTTTATTTTTTGTGACATGTGCATAGTCAATTACAAATGTTGGGCATATGTGTGTCTGATTATAGATCAGACATCCCGCACACACCACCACATTCACATACATTTGTGCTTCAGTAATATATTTTTTATCACAGAAATTTATTGAAATCTATAAAATTCTTACTAAATATGTTTTATTTAAATAAAAACACATACACATTAATGTATAGGAATCTGCTTTCCTTATTACGGGTCAAGTAAAGTTGTGCCTGTCTTTAAAAGAAACTTCTATATATATTTTTTTGCAATAACACTATACATGAATATTCATACTGCCCACTTACAGTGTAAAATATTTAAAAGCACAATGTTTGTGTGAAGCCAAAATTATATTTATTTTATTTTTAAAAAAAAAAATAAATCAAGTTTGTACTGTACTAAGTCGTGGCCACGAGTTACTAAGTGACATGTGTGTGTTTTATTTATCTCGTGCGCACGAGATACTGTGTTCGTGGCCACGAGTTACTAAGTCGTGGCCACGAGATAGTTAAGTCGTGGGAACGAGATTACTATATCGTAGCCACGAGATACTATGTCACGGCACGAGTTACTAAGTCGTTTAAGTCGTGGGAACGAGATAACTAAGTCGTGCAGACGAGATAATTAAATAAGATTACACCATGATTTTTTAAACTTAGAAAATTTCTGTTTAAAGATTTACGTGCAACATTAATCTTTGAAAATACTGAAGTGTTCACTTTGAACTTAATACATGTCTTTAGAATCATAAGGCCCATAAATCAGACATTAATTTTGACTAAGTTATAGCCCTAGCCCCTTTGTTGGGACAATTCTATGATAGAATTGGTCATTTTGTACGTACAAAGGCCTGCTAACATTGTTTACTAGTATACCATAACTTGAGAGGGACTTAGTGCTGGGAAGGGACATTGCCCATGGATAGTAGATATCCTATAAGGATGTTTTAGGTCACAGGTCAGATAAACATGACACTTCATGTAAAATCCTTGTCTGATGAATGATTTAGAAAGAATAAGCCGTAGCTTATATAACCTAAAAAGATCAGTAGATGACACCTAATAATTTTTAGGCAAATCTTTGACCAATCAATAACTTGTATAAATGGCACTTTTACGGGCAAGTGAAGTAGGGGCATCCTTGTTAAGAAAATTCATATAAATAATTTTATTGGTTATTTATCTCGTTCGCACGACTTAACTTTCTCGTGGCCACGACTTAACTTTCTCGTGGCCACGACATAGTAACTTGTTCCAACGACTTATTTATCTCGTGGCCAAGACTAAGTTATCTCGTTCCCACAACTTAATTACCTCGTGGCCACGACTTAGTAACTCGTGGCCACAACACAGTATCTCGTGCGCACGAGATAAATAAAAACACACACATGTCACCTTTGTGCCACCTTAAGTTTGATAAAATTCAATTTCACTTATCACACACGCTCAAAAAGAAGTGTAAACAATTGTATAAGAGGTGAGTTTGCCACTTGTAGGAATGAGTTTATTACAGACATATATAACTTTTTTTCCACATGCTGGCGGAAATCTCAAAAACACGCACTTTTCGTCTGTCGCATCGTGTTCTCTTGTTTTTCAGTAAATTTACATGTTAGTCTCCAACTAACACTGTTCTGTATACGCCCCTATATTTAAAAGTGGACGTAACTTTGCCAAAATACGGGATCATCCGGAAAATAACGGGATGTACCGACAAAGCGACACCTGCTGTCATAATTGAACACAAATTATTGCAACCCGCATTATGCCTTACTGCCAAACTGCTTAGTGCGTACTGTCACATGCGACTATAATATCGTTATCGTTGTCATCTTTCGTTGTTGATGCGCAGTGATCATGTATTGGCATTGTATTTGTAATCAGTGAAATATATTGAAGCATGTGAATGCTAAGACACATCAAATCAGCCAATTATTTGATCAAAATGAATAGTTTAATTTGGCATAATGTCGACAATATAAGTGGCAGATTTATAGCAAAATTAAAGATACAACTACCATGTTACATATAGTTTAAAGAATGTTATCTTAAACACCAAACATAATTCGTTGTCCTTAAAAAAAGATGCAATTAAACATATAGCATATTAAAATATGTGAGTTTGATGATTTAGTAGGGAACACACAAGGTTGCAATTACATGAAAGTGCATTCAGTAATCATAAGGCATGATTGAATTCAGCAAAACGCAGGTTTTCATTGTCATAAAGAAGTATAGAAGCAAGCATAATGTAAGTTCCGATATCATAAAGCAAGATTGAATAAATGCATTAATTCTGTTCCATACAGATACCTTGATGATATTTTTAATTTAGATAATCCTTATTTTGATCAAATGGTGTCTGACATTTATCCGCATGAACTACAACTTAATAAAACGAACTTTTGAAATTTTAGTACATCATTTTTGGATCTTCATATTACTATCAACAACAATTCTATTCACACGAAAAATTTATGATAAAAGAGATGACTTTGACTTTTGTATAGTTAATTATCCACATTTTGGATGGAGACGTACCCCTGCAACATCCTACGGGGTTTATGTTTCTCAGTTTAATTAGATTCGCTAGAGCTTGTAACAACGTAAAGGATTTCAACGAGCGGAATATTTTTATTACAAGCAAGCTTCTAAAACAGGGCTACCGCTATCATAAATTACGGAAATATTTTACTAAATTTTACAATCGTAACTTTGATTTAATTTCTAAATTCAATAGTGATTTAAAAACTCTTCTGCGACAAGGGATTAGCCAGCCTGGTTTTTATGGCGATGTGGTTTACAAACTTCGTAAAGATTTTGGGTCATGGTAATTTTTCTGCTGTTTTTACTAAAATTATTTAAACGTTTTTTATTAAAAGAGGTTATGACCCTACTATTTTAAGACATACTGCATGTTTAGTGTTCAACCCTTTTACAGTTGGACACTACGCTTTCCTCTTTTGATTGCATCTGACGGGACCAAGTGGGAGACTCTATGATGGATAGTTCGTAAAGCCCCTTTGGGACTGAATTGTCTTAATGTTCGTCTTCTGCCTTGCTTCGTCGGGCCCTTGTAGGTGATTTTCTTGTTGCTCTGTCTTCCTTTAGGACATTGAGTACTTTTGTTATGGTCATTGGGTTTACTTTTATATGTTTCTACATGATCATTTTAGTGTTTTACTTATTAACCCTTTTGTAACCATGACAACTGTTAGAATTTCACTTGGCGGGGATTCATTTTATTTACACTGTCTCGTTTATAGGAACATGGTGGGGCTAAGAGCGAGGTTTGGTGCACCATTAACCGGTTTAAAAACTCCCAGCAGTCATTATTATGCTGCTGACCGTTCCAAGGCGGCGCCCCACTGTGTTCCTCAGATGTATGTCTATGTTGTTTCATACTGTTTTGGTGACACTTTTGCTTGTGTCCCTTGTTGTTTTCTCGTCTACGGTAAGTATCTTCCCATTGCCTCTAGTTTTTTATTTCTTTGATTAACCCCCCCCCTTCCCCCGGTCTCCTGTCCCCTTCCCCTTTGTGGGCCTATTATTATTTTCTTTGAATTCCTAATCAGTTACAAATTATTTATCATTTAATGATTAACGTGTCGTTGCCCAGTCCTTTTTATGTTTGGGGTCCGCCTGGGCTCCTTACCATTGGTTCTTGTTGCTGGGTCATGGGGGGGGGGGTTGCGTTCATTGAACGCCGCCTTTCCTTGTTGATCTTGTTTTTCATATTTCGAGGAAATCTTATCGCCGCCAGCAAAAAAGAACTTATTATTCATTTTCCTTCACCGAATGTAACAGCTAGTATTAAGAGGGAACAATTTTCAGGTATGAAAAAAATCTGCTTTTGCTTTTAATTTGTACATGCAAAATAATTTCTGTATGAGATCTATATAACAAATAATTTTCAAACAAAATGAACAGGTATTTACTGTTACATTTCAACTCATTTCAAAGGTAATAGAATACACTGTTTATCATGACATCTTTAAATATCACTATGAAATCTCACAATTGAATCTTACAAATTAGCCATAATACTACTAACATTTATTGCAAGACTTTCAGTATATGATCCAAAGAAAAAGAGTCACATTGCTGTTAGAGAGCAGTTCCAAGTTAAACCGGCCTACGCAATAACAATCCACAAGGCACAAGGAATGACACATGAGTGGTAACAGTTATACTTCTTTAAACTGTAAAAAGTAAAAATTCTTTTATTAAGTACAAAATCAGGTCATTGTTTTACCAAAAAAAAACACATATGACCTTTTAAAGCCAGTCTTGCTTGAGTGACCAGTGCTTACCAGGTGACTGTATGCTTTGCTGTTTACAGTTAAACCTGTGCTTATAATCTCCTGTCAATAAAGATCACATATAAATAAAAAAACAAATTTGATCTGACCAAGTTACTGACTTAAAGAAAGATTTAATATCTGAACAAAGACAAACTGTCACTAGAGACCACCTTTTAATCTTTGTATACAGGTTTGTCTGTAAATGTAAATAATTAATGGTTAGATCAATATAAAAGATAAACATCCACTTAAAATATCACAACAGCCTTTAATTTAAATTCATATTATAATTACTTTTATTACTTATAATGAAGTAATGAAGAATTCATAAACTATGTGAATAATTGAAAAATAAACAGTTGAACATAAATGGTTTCAGCTTCAAAGTAGATGAACACTTATTTTGTCACTTTTTATTACTTGGGGACCATACGCCGCTTTTCATGGAATGGCACGGAAGTGTCACATTGAAGGTTCCATGATAACCGCCGTATGAACACATCTGCGGATGTTTCTAAATTCAAAATTTTACTATTTCATGTTTAAATGTTGAATTCTGCTTAAGCCGGTGCTAGGGGGCGTGGACGGTAACTTGCACTTTCCAGTACCGTCCATGAACAGGCTCAATCAAACCGAGCCTGCAACATTTTCAATTTTGCCGTGTTGGGCTTTCTTTAGGGATTCTGTATTTATCTATTTTATGGTTCTGGTAACCACTGTTTTCTTTATCATAATGTTTGATGATATGCATATAATGCACATGAATATGATATTTTGTTTTTAATAAAATGCAGAGTTGAAGTAGACTGTCGTAACATTTTCAAGCCAGGGCAACTTGGTGTAGCGTTATCACGTGCAAAGACACCGGACGGTTAAAGAGTCATCAATTTGCATGAGAGGTGTATATTTCAGCCACCAGCACCTGTACTGCTGTTCATTTGTGAAGTATTTAAAGAAGAACTTGATGACTTTAGTTGTTGTAGGTTTAAAAGGTATGCTATGAAGATGATGAACAAAATAATATTTGTTCTGGTCAATGACTGAGCCTTAAGTATAAAATGAAGGTAGTTAAAAGCATTAAAAAAGGAAAATCAGTGACTAAAATAATTGTTGACACTGATCAGGCAACACTATCCTTAAACACCTTAACTTTAAACATGCCAAATACTTTAAGTGGACTGTCCCTTGTTGTTTTCTCGTCTACGGTAAGTATCTTCCCCATTGCCTCTAGTTTTTATTTCTTTGATTAACCCCCCCCCCCTTCCCCCGGTCTCCTGTCCCCTTCCCCTTTGTGGGCCTATTATTATTTTCTTTGAATTCCTAATCAGTTACAAATTATTTATCATTTAATGATTAACGTGTCGTTGCCCTGTCCTTTTTATGTTTGGGGTCCGCCTGGGCTCCTTGCCATTGGTTCTTGTTGCTGGGTCATATGGGGGTTGCGTTCATTGAACGCCGCCTTTCCTTGTTGATCTTGTTTTTCATATTTTGTCCATCTTTTATTTTAGATAGAACCATCCATCACTAGAGGGTACAAATTAGAATATTCACTGATAGAATAACAACAGTGTAGATCATGATCTTGGTTTGCACTTTTTGCATAGGTAAAAACACGCATTACAAACATTCCTACGACTGAAATTAAAATATATGTAGTTAATGCTGAAGATTATTATCCACACTTTTATGTACATATAAATGACCATTGATTAAATACATCTTTAACATCTCATGTTACAGTATGTACTTAAATTTGGTTAGAAAAAAAAAAACACACTCAAAAGCTGACCAGTTACTTCCGAATAACCTTTATTTTGCTGTCTGTAATGTTATAAAGCAGACTGCTCTGCCTTGTGCCCTGTACTGTTTTTGTTTCGGGTCCTCCTGGGCTCCTTGCCACCGGCTCTTGTTACTGGGTCGGATGGGGGTTGTGTTTATTGAACGCCGCTTTTCCTTGTTGAACATGTTTATCATATTCCATGGATCTTTTCCTCAATGGCTGCTTCTTGGCATAGCTGTATGGAAGTGCTCCGTGTGTAGATTTCCCCAACAACGACTTCTTGGAAATTACATTGTGTCCAACAATTACTCTGTTAATTGCTCGTTTGTACTAAGAAGCGTTTGCATTGGCGCCATGATATGTAGATCCCCCACACACTTGGTGAAAAGGGGCAAGCCCTGAATGGCGCTATTGAATTTCTAGAACAGACTTCAAAATTAATTGATATCTTCCGTGACGTTAGACCTATTAAATCAAAAGAGGATTCTAGATTAAATGTCCTTCTATCTATTAGTGACTGGTTCCAACAGTGGTCTACATTTATAGAACAAAATAAAGACATTCCAAACAATCAAAAGAGTAAGAAACTAGTATCTGCTCAATGCACAGAAGACAATCAGTCTTGTATTAAGGGATTTGTTCCTCTATGCTTAAGAGTCTTGCAAAATTCTTCAGCCATGTATATAACACCTGCTCTGATTAACTCAGATATTGTAGAAGATGTATTTAATCAACAACGATCTACATATCATGGCCCCAATGCAAACCCAACGCTTCTCAGTACAAACGAGCAATTAACAGAGTAATTGTTGGACAAAATGTAATTTCCAAGAAGTCGTTGTTGGGGAAATCTACACACGGAGCACTTCCATACAGCTATGCCAAGAAGCAGCCATTGAGGAAAAGATCCATGGAATATGATAAACATTATCAACAAGGAAAAGCGGCGTTCAATAAACACAACCCCCATCTGACCCAGTAATATCACATTCCTAGAGATTGAGAAGTTAAGAAATCTGAAAAAAATACACTTGGTTTTTTCTTAAAACTTTAACTCCTCTAGGAAGAAAAGAAAAAGACGTGCATTATCTCCAGAATGCCATCTACCCATATTACAAGTTTCATAAAAATATTTCTATTACTTTTTGCGTTAACACTGGATCCAGTTTATGTGTAAAATTTGCCATATTTTCAGCCTGTTTGTTGCCATAGCAACCAGAATTTTCAACATAGGAAAAAAAGAAAAAGACGTGCATAATCTCCATACTGTCATCTATCCATATATCAAGTTTCATAAAAATATTTTCAGTACTTTTCAAGTTATCGCGGGATCCAGTTTTGTGGACGGACTGACAGAAATACAGACGGACAGACGGACGGAGGGTAAACCTAAAGTCCCCTCCGTTAAACCGGTAGGGGACTAATAAAACCTATCATACGTAGTTTGACGCAAACAACTTATCTCAACATCTACAATAATTAACTTAAAATTATTAAATGTTTGCAGTCTATTTTTTTCAGATTTCTTAACTTCTCAATCACTAGGAATGTGAAACCAAAATGTATAAGGAAATGTGTTTTGTCCAAAGCTATCAAAACACATAGTTTCGGATTATGAAGGGTAAAATTATAAGAAAAAAAAAATATATTGTGGATTTAATTGGTAAAGATAATAAAGTTTTTCTTTGCCATGGTGGCCGAAATACAGCTGATGGCCTGGTGTAACAAATCAAGCCAATCATTGACAAACTTGTCAACATTTACCGATCATATCATGCCATCGACATTGCTACCTTGGTAGTCCCACCTGTATTTGCTAGTCAATGGAACAAAATGAAACACCATTTTAACTGGCAACAGTTCGAAGATAGCCTCAATGATAAATAAGGTGATTTTGTCAATCAGTATTTAAAGAAGAAACACAAACAATTTAATAACCGTTTTCCAAAGTTTCTTTAAGAATGCATGGAGTTCAGGAAAAGTTGATGAGTACAACCGGAAATGTCTGTTTAGTAATCCTGGTGATAATGTAACTGAACTGAAAACTGTAACTGCAGCAAATGTTCTCTGGTTAAAGGTTGGATGCCCTGTTATTTTACTGCGAAACATAAGTAACATTCTTGTAAGCAGACTTCGAGGAAATCTTATCGCCGCCAGCAAAAAAGAACTTATTATTCATTTTCCTTCACCGAATGTAACAGCTAGTATTAAGAGGGAACAATTTTCAGGTATGAAAAAAATCTGCTTTTGCTTTTAATTTGTACATGCAAAATAATTTCTGTATGAGATCTATATAACAAATAATTTTCAAACAAAATGAACAGGTATTTACTGTTACATTTCAACTCATTTCAACTAATTTCAAAGGTAATAGAATACACTGTTTATCATGACATCTTTAAATATCACTATGAAATCTCACAATGGAATCTTACAAATTAACCATAATACTACTAACATTTATTACAAGACTTTCAGTATATGATCCAAAGAAAAAGAGTCACATTGCTGTTAGAGAGCAGTTCCAAGTTAAACCGGCCTACGCAATAACAATCCACAAGGCACAAGGAATGACACGTGAGTGGTAACAGTTATACTTCTTTAAACTGTAAAAAGTAGAATTCTTTTATTAAGTACAAAATCAGGTCATTGTTTTACTAAAAAAACACATATGACCTTTTAAAGCCAGTCTTGCTTGAGTGACCAGTGCTTACCAGGTGACTGTATGCTTTGCTGTTTACAGTTAAACCTGTGCTTATAACCTCCTGTCAATAAAGATCACATATAAATAAAAACAAATTTGATCTGACCAAGTTACTGACTTAAAGAAAGATTTAATATCTGAACAAAGACAAACTGTCACTAGAGACCACCTTTTAATCTTTGTATACAGGTTTGTCTGTAAATGTAAATAATTAATGGTTAGATCAATATAAAAGATAAACATCCACTTAAAATATCACAACAGCCTTTAATTTAAATTCATATTATAATTACTTGTATTACTTATAATGAAGTAATGAAGAATTCATAAACTATGTGAATAATTGAAAAATAAACAGTTGAACATAAATGGTTTCAGCTTCAAAGTAGATGAACACTTATTTTGTCAAAAATGTATTTATGGTTCTGGTAACCACTGTTTTCTTTATCATAATGTTTGATGATATGCATATAATGCACATAAATATGATATTTTGTTTTTAATAAAATGCAGAGTTGAAGTAGACTGTCGTAACATTTTCAAGCCAGGGCAACTTGGTGTAGCGTTATCGCGTGCAAAGACACCGGACGGTTAAAGAGTCATCAATTTGCATGAGAGGTGTATATTTCAGCCACCAGCACCTGTACTGCTGTTCATTTGTGAAGTATTTAAAGAAGAACTTGATGACTTTAGTTGTTGTAGGTTTAAAAGGTATGCTATGAATATGATGAACAAAATAATATTTGTTCCTGTCAAAAACTGAGCCTTAAGTATAAATGAAGGTAGCTAAAAGCATTAAAATAGGGATAATCAGTGACTTAAATAATTGTTGACACTGACCAGGCAACACTATCCTAGACACCTAAACTTTAAACATGCCAAGTTCTTTAAATGGACTTGTCCATCTTTTATTTTAGATGGAACCATCCATCATTAGAGGGTACAAATTTAGAATATTCACTGATAGAATAACAACAGTGTAGATCATGATCTTGGTTTGCACTTTTTGCATAGGTAAAAACACGCATTACAAACATTCCTACGACTGAAATTAAAATATATGTAGTTAATGCTGAAGATTATTATCCACACTTTTATGTACATATAAATGACCATTGATTAAATACATCTTTAACATCTCATTGTTACAGTATGTACTTAAATTTGG
Organism: Ruditapes philippinarum; assembly: GCF_026571515.1. Taxonomy (NCBI): domain Eukaryota; kingdom Metazoa; phylum Mollusca; class Bivalvia; order Venerida; family Veneridae; genus Ruditapes; species Ruditapes philippinarum. The sequence goes on from NW_026859237.1 coordinate 24,220, forward strand.
TTAGAAAAAGAACACACTCAAAAAGCTGACCAGTTACTTCCGAATGACCTTTATTTTGCTGTCTGTAATGTTATAAGCAGACTGCTCTGCCTTGTGCCCTGTCCTGTTTTTGTTTCGTGTCCTCCTGGGCTCCTTGCCACCGGCTCTTGTTACTGGGTCGGATGGGGGTTGTGTTTATTGAACGCCGCTTTTCCTTGTTGATAATGTTTATCATATTCCATGGATCTTTTCCTCAATGGCTGCTTCTTGGCATAGCTGTATGGAAGTGCTCCGTGTGTAGATTTCCCCAACAACGACTTCTGTATTAATCTATTCTTGGAAATTACATTTTGTCCAACAATTACTCTGTTAATTGCTCGTTTGTACTGAGAAGCGTTGGGGTTTGCATTGGCGCCATGATATGTAGATCGTTGTTGATTAAATACATCTTCTACAATATCTGAGTTAATCAGAGCAGGTGTTATATACATGGCTGAAGAATTTTGCAAGACTCGCTTTTCATGGAATGGCACGGAAGTGTCACATTGAAGGTTCCATGATAACCGCCGTATGAACACATCTGCGGATGTTTCTAAATTCAAAATTTTACTATTTCATGTTTAAATGTTTAATTCTGCTTAAGCCGGTGCTAGGGGGCGTGGACGGTAACTTGCACTTTCCAGTATCGTCCATGAACAGGCTCAATCAAACCGAGCCTGCAACATTTTCAATTTTGCCGTGTTGGGCTTTCTTTAGGGATTCTGTATTTATCTATCTTAAGCATAGAGAAACAAATCCCTTAATACAGGACTGAATGTCTTCTGTGCATTGAGCAGATACTAGTTTCTTACTCTTTTGATTGTTTGGAATGTCTTTATTTTGTTCTATAAATGTAGACCACTGTTGGAACCAGTCACTAATAGATAGAAGGGCATTTAATCTAGAATCCTCTTTTGATTTAATAGGTCTAAAGTCACGGAAGATATCAATTAATTTAGAAGTTTGTTCTAGAAATTCAATAGCGCCATTCAAGGCTTGCCCCTTTTCACCAAGTGTTTTTTGGTATGTTTTCATTGCATGCAACATATCTATATTCAACACTTCTTCCGCAAGGTGATTCCGCATTTTCATTTGAGAGTCTAAGTTGAAATGTTCTTTAGTAAGTTTTCTGTGTATTTGTAGGGCATTTTGTTGATCCCAAAGGAAAAGGTCATAAAACATTTGCCACAAATGTCAATATCCTGGTACATTTAGAAGTAACTCCACTTTTTAGAATATTATTTCTCACTTTTTTTATCACATGGGAAATGTCCATAATGAATATCACATCATAAGAAGTACACGGACTGGTAGAAATAAAGGATTTGGGAGAATTTCCAAGACATATGTGCATGAAGGAACGGTTGCTTTGGGCACCGTCAATACATGTATATAGTACTTTGAATCCAAAGGAATGCAGCAAAAAACTGATTTCTAAAACAGTCAATATAACTCTGAGGCCTGAATGCCTCTGGTTACAAAGTGCGCAAATGGGAAACGGAATCCATTTGTTCCTAGGAAAAGCAACTGTAAAACATACTTCCCCAATTGTTTCTCCTTGCTGCCAGTCCTTAACGCATGGCATAAGTCCCCTTCATTTCAATATTCTGTGAGGCCAGAGATTTCAATGTCAGTTTCAACGTCAGATTAAACTGACATTTCATCAAAAATTACTCCCCCATATCTTTCAAGGCATGGAATGTTTTGTCGGTTTGCTTCCAAAAACATCCATTTAAAAACATAATCGTCAAATCCTGGACTTTGTTTTAATTTATTTTTATACATTATCAATGTGTATTTGGATGGAAGCAATAAAATCCGGCTTGCACACAACATTTCATAACTATGTGGACTCCGATTGTTCAGCAGTAAACAAAGACTTATGAATTTTTGAGACCATCTGTGCCCTTGTGGATGTTTACCGACATTCTTAGCCTGCTCAATTAATAGTTCTATCATATCATCACTAGCTTGTGGGAAAATGCTTTGAATTTTAAATTGTTATGAATGTTGTTCACTTGGTTCACTTTTCTGAGGAGAGTTATCTTTGTCTTGTGACTTGCCGTGTTGGGCTTTCTTTAGGGATTAGTCATTCTCTGACAACATATACAACAACCAGTTGGGCGTGCATTAAATGGTACAATTTTAGGCATATAACTGATCTGACTGACCTAACAGTATTATCATCATATTTTTGTCACTTGTATAACGGCTAACAAAAACAGATTTTGTTACTTTAACTCCGCTGCATAAAGGGATTCTCTTAACACATTCAATCAATAATTGAATTCCATTTACAGAAAATTCATATTTGCTGTCAATATGTAAAAGTTCAAGGTCAACTTTTTTCTCTCCAATATAAAGTTCCCAGGTACCTTTGCTGTTGAATGTAACCCTTTTATACACCTTATGTCCATTTGATAAAAAGCCACTGTCATATTCCCACTGTATATCATCTGATGTTTTAAAAGAAACATGAATTGTATCTGGGTTATCAGAAAACTGTAAATTCACACTATCATTTGTAGAACTTTCTGACGTTTTCAAACTGATCCCAGTATAAACCGTTTTGTATGTATTACCCTTTATCTTTCTCCTTGTGCAAACAGCATCAGGAAATAAGACCTTTAAATGTTCCACAAAAGTTATCATTCCTGGCACTGTTTGAAATGCTCCGGATTCTGTGGATTTAAATTTGAAGTTTTCATAAATAAAGTTAACCTCAACTCCATCTTTTTCATCACATACAAGTCTGGAAACTTAAAACACAATGAAATATTGTATTATTAAAAAATGTTCTTTTAAACAAGCATAATGCTATTTTATTTAAAGAAAATGTTTAGCGAGATTCAATTATAACACTCAAAATAAAATGCATATTGAAATACGCAAAGCGTAAGAAAACAAATCCACCGATTAGATAAGGAACAATTTATACTATGATCACATATTATCTGAGACTATCGTTTAAACATATTTATTAAAGCTCGATTAGGAAACAAGTGCTTGCAACTTATATTAATCACTTTGGAGTTTGCTTCCCTGAACCAACCAGTACTGGTTGTCATATGAAGCAACATTGTCGACTCGAACCCATGATTTCTGGGTTGAGAGGCAGACACCTTAACCACTTGGCCACCGGTCCCCTGTGAGACTATAATTGTATGTAGAGCATAGATGTGATCTACTCTTTTTTTAAAAGAATGAAATGTTTTCTTTATAATCTTATGATTATTTCCTAAATTCCATTCTAAATTCTATATGTGGAACATGTCCACTAATATATTCAGTCAGTTTTGTACACTGAGCATTATAATATGCTTACAAATTATATAATTATACTTGTATGTTAAAAAAATGGATGAAGTGAAGCTGGCAAATTTCACCTGCCTCAGTCTGGAATTGAAACATGTTCTTTTGAATATTTTATAAAATTAATGATAAGTAAAGTCGATCATCTTATATATTGATTTTAATTTATTTTCAGCAGTGAAACGGTTTTCTCAGATCTACGGTCAAGTTTTCAACATGAATCCCAAACAGAATGCTTTGCCTGTGATAGTGACCTGGAAGATGACTTTAATGATGTCATTGCTTGTATAGATAGTAATGAACAGGAACAGTTAGATTTTGATATTCCAGAAAACTATGATATGAACAACATGCCTGCCGAAATTGCTTTTAAGAAGGGAGTCACTGAATCACATATCAAGATAAATAATATAATATCAAATTTACATTCAGGAGATCCTAGACTTTTTACCTTGTAATTTTGTTGTGATTAATGCTTCCGAGGGATCACTTTGTTTCCAGATTGTTTTTCTTACATTGGTTAAGAAATATTTCTATCAATGACAATTTTTATAGCTAAAGTGGATAACCCAAATGCCCCAGCTGGTCCTGCAGAAAAGAATATGTCTGAAATTTTCTCTAAAGTACACAAATTCACAACTAGTATAGAATATGTAATGCTCTGCTTATTTTTGTTTGACTTGACAATTGAAGATTTGTTTACAAATGAATATAGAATTGTCTGTTACAAAATTACAGAGTATATTCGAGAATCCATATTACAACAGAAAGTAGATCTTTTACAATCAAATTATACACAAATCAATAAAAGGTTCATCAGTGATGTATCAAGGCCAAGAATAAGGTATGTTGCTGGGTACTGTGTGGCAAAGTTACATGAATAGAATATTCAAGTAATGTACTCAAACATTAAACTTAAATGTGTTAAAAGAAGAAGAACATTATTTAAAGAGAATCACCAAAGACCCAGAATCACTCCTAGATACTGAAAGACGACAATATGCTAACCGGGGTTTAACAAATGTTAAAGATGAAAAATGCAATTTCTTCATAGATCTAACAAGTACTTGTTTGTGTCTTTTAGTGAAAATCTATGTTTAATTTTTGCTTCGATAAGATGAAATTCGCTCATGTCATTGTATCTAAATTACAGGATGATAATACACAATAATTCCATAGCGTATCTGAAAAGTTTGATTTTATGGACTATCTGGACAATATTGTGATAACATCAGCAAAGATAGTCTCAGTCTTTGATGAAATTGTCAGGAAATATCTCATGGTTTTATTTTCTCAATTTTGTAGAGATGCTAAGTCAGCTTTTAAGTTAAAAAAACAATGGCTCATAGAAAACAGATCAAAATGTCGAATGTTAAACTGTCTGACAAAAAAATTGTACCAGACCAAAAGAAACTTAATGAAGAACTGGTAGCAAGTACATCTGCACAAGAGCCCCAGCCTAGACCCGCTACTGTGTCTACCACTAATGACAATGAGTTATGTAAAAACTGTAAGGGAGAAAAAGGAAATGACTGGATTCAGTGTGATAGCTGTTACCATCGAAAATGTGCAGCTTTAAGTAACGCTAAGAAATTGGGAAAATTCCTAAGCCAGGAGTTTCATGGCTATGTAATATTTGTGAATAATTCTTCTTTTTCAGTCAGGTCTAGGTTTAGTGTAAATAATGAAATTTTGGTTTTGAATGCCTCAATTTTCCTTTTTGCAAATTGGTTTGACAGTTTATTTTTCATTATTGGCAGTATTTTCATTACTTTTTAATACATGCAAAATTAATATTCTTCTTTCTGAATTTCTACAAATGTTAATAATGAAAAGCTTCAAAATGGTATTTACAAATTCATACAGTCAAGTGACTTAATTGTAACAGTTGTTTAGTTCACATTTTATACCTTTCCCTTCTTGAACAAAAGGTATGTTGTTTTCCTTTTGTAAGTATGAAAAGTAGCATTTTAAACATATGCAAATACAATTGCTTACATATTACCCATAGCAATATAGTTAACTTAAGTGTATTTTTAATTACAGTGGAAATTGAAATACAGTCAAACCTATCTGCAATGACAACCATAAGGACGACCAGAAAGTGGTCTCTAAAAGCAGATGGTCTTTGTATATAGGACATAGTTCTGTAAATCAGTAAATTGGGAGACACATAATTTGGACATTATGCACATTGTGTTTTTAGCCATGTATTGACTGTTTTATGACTTGGTAGCAAATAGATTAGACTACATATAAGATTAAACTTATATGACTAGCTGATGCAACACATTATTATGTAATAGATTAAACACTGGAAGATTGAATACTTGTACTATACTTAAACACTTTAAATTAGCTTTGTTAACTTAAATGAAGAGAAGTTAAATAAATGTTCATTAAGAATTTCGACAAGATATTTAAGTAGCCGTGTTTCATACTTGAAACTTCATATCCAGTGTGTCAAAATATGCAATTTCACTGATAAGAACTTAGAAACCATTAGTCTTGGTTTTAATAATTTGCTTGAAGACTTCTTAAAAAAGATATACTACGCTCAAATTTGAAAATAGCTTTACACAAAGTAAATATGTTATTTTAAAAATTCTTCACACTTTAGGTGGCCACAATGTTATAATTATGTAGTGTCATTAAAAAATGGCATTTTTTAAAATTAAAATACCAACTTCACTTGGCCTGTAATAGGGAACACAGCTTCCCATACATAGTTTATTCATTCTTTTATTCAACTGCTAGAATTTCATACATTTCAATAAATTTCTGTCATCAATTTTTTTAATCAATGATAAGCATAGTATATCTTTAAGCATTGTAAAATATTAGAATCACAATTTAAGAAAACAATATAGTAATATATTCATGTTTTCATTTTTAGTATAACATTTAATACATTATAGATTATATTGTATTGTGAGATTGTGTATAACTGAAATACAATGTACATATGCTTTCATCATAGTCATGGCATGATTATGAATACTTAAGCATATACAAAAAGCATGGACTGATATAATGTAATAAAGAGATTTAATATTCCATGTATGTTATTTTACTTTAAAGATAATAGATGTTAAAACAGTAACAGTTTCTTTGAGTGGAAAGCCACACTGTTATCTCTTTGGAATTCAATTTCTAACTGTCCTATTTTTTATCTTTACAAATGTTCTAAAACTGATTTTGTTTTGTACTGACCAATAAAATTTCAACATCTTTGTTTCCTTAATAATAAAATGACCAAATAGGTTTCAGTATAAAAAAAGATACCATGGCGTTTATAATGTTACTTAACAACACTCATCACCTGGATATTTTATCAGTCATAAAGCTTAACATCTTAATAAGCACCGACAGCTTAATTGACATTATTACCTAAATATAATAAAACTTTTATCACGATTGATCGGACAAAGAGGAAAAACCAATTTAAAATCTTCCGGTTATAATACATGATTATTTATTTGACATCTTTAATTAAAACATTAAATGTTTTTAACTTATTAATAACATATTTGAGTTTTCGAACATTCTTTTAAAAGTATGGCCTTTTTAATAATAATGACATTTATAAGTTTATGTCTAAAAGTTAATAACATGCATATTTATTTAATTTGATTATGTTAAAGAATTTCTGTTTGTTTGTTTGGGGTTTTTTAATTATCTTTTTTTATATATATATTTTTTTGCTGCACAACATTATTATATGTAAACCATATTTACCGAATAAATGTTCATCGATCGTAGCATTGAATAGTGATTCATTTTTTTCAATTCAAAGTGTCATCTTGATGGACGTATTGTTACATCTCATTGTTTGATTCTTATTTTTATTGCAGTTTATCGTCTATAGACTGATAAAAGGTGTAATGAGAGCTTAGAAACAGCATTATATATTCTTTTCTTTGGTAACTAGCCAGATATTGCTGTATTTACAACAAATGATTTCTGACGGATATAAGCAGCTGCTTTTTTCTCTCACTCAAATAGAACATATAAATTGTACATTTTACGTCAGTTATATAACACGGGGAGAACTCGGAACACCTATTTGATAAGATAATTTGGTTGATGGTGTTTCACTATTGTTGGCAACTTTGTTCAAGACAATAAAATGAAGGTCCGTTAAGATTTCATGTGTTTATTCATATTCGTCATGAAAAGTGCAAACCTACCAGAAGCTTAATAAGAGGACAGTTTGCGACATGTCATTGTTTGAACCAATAATCAATAAATACGATACAATTAACAATAAGATGACAAATCAATTAAAAAAATAATTGTTTTTTTTTTAAATGAAGATTTAATATGTTTTTAAAAAGTATTTTCGAACAGCAACATTTTAATATAATATTATTTTTTGTCCTTTTTGTTTTTGTTTATTTTTTCCTTAAAAAAATTGGTCGACCGCAGTTAAAAAGAGTATTCCAACGAAAATTGTATGTCAAATGTCCTTTCCAACAGATTTGTTCATTTGTATGATTAATTTGCATATCGGTTATTAAGTAATATTGATTGGAAAAAATATCTAGTGACCTTTGAATAGTATACTAATTTTGATGATGTGCTGTACTTAAAGCTAAAGTATTATTGCCAGTGTATTCTTTATTATAGATAACGTAAAAATAAGTATGTGTAAGATTCAAATTATTTGTCTCTAAAGATCCTGTAACTAATTTATTTTTTGTTTTATATCATTATCATTATGCTCAATTGCTGATTTATCAATATTGTAAGTTCCAAACAGGATCATTTGTAAAGATATTACCGAATTTACATTTCATGTTAATAGAGGGAGGTAGTTCGTAATTTATTTTCTATAAAGTCTGTCAATTTTTTCAATAAGAAATGAATGAAAATATTTCAATGATTACATATAATGTAATATTTTACATATTATTCGGTGTTGGAAAATTTGTTTAGAAGCATAATTATATATACATATATAAAATTTTCACTTAAGTGTGGTACAACCGTCATTACAACATACAGGACCTTAAATGTATTTTCAAAAGCCACATAAAAGGAAACCATGATTTGACATGATTCTGTGTAAAAAAAGAAAAACAATCAGACTGAATCATTTAAAACGGTAAATACAATATAAATGTTTAATAAAGAGATGACATTTTCAAGACAAACCTGTAACAAATTAAGAATTTACATGTGTATAAAATCATACGAAACAACACACTAATACTATATAATGTCGAAAATTCTTATAAAAAATATTGAAAAATATTTGCAAATAAGAGAATCAAACCAATTTTCATATCAGAAACATTTACGTCTTGCACATTAAAACTTTGGAAACTTGTTTGTGTCTGGCGCACAGCATGATACATGCACCTACGTTGTGCTAATTATGCTTCGTGTTAAATCCATCACGAAGATGTAAGAAAAATAATCAATCTGTCTATAAAATGAATTAGTGCAAAATGCTTGTATCGTGATGTTTTTATCATGTTAATTGTACTTAATATACAGACTACAACAACAAAATGCTTAAAGCGGCCTTCAGTTTTTCTTAGGTTAGATGTTATTTTTAGAAAAATCATTCATTAAAAATAATATATTGTCATATTCTTTTTTGTATTTTATTGCATTCTGTTGTGGGTTGTTTTATTTTGGTGTTTACGAGATCAGCTGTAAACACATGTAAAAAGGTCGAGGCGATAAATAAATATCGAACTATCTCTAAGTGTTTGCGGGAATACCTGTCAGTTACATAAAATAAATTCCCAATAAATAGGCTGATAATGTACTTCAAATCGGTATAATTTCAATGTATGAAATCCCAGTAGATAAATTACATTCTGACACGTATAATAAATTTTGTAATATATTAACATAAATACCCCAGGCTATTTGGTTATTAAAATCGTAGATAGGTTTTGATATGATCAAAGGTTTGATACATGCTACACCAAGAAGCAGCATCACATATTTGCGATACAAATAATTAAATCAAATAAAACCAAACGCTGCTTCTGTAATATTATTTGTTGTTTGAAACGCTTTGTTTAAAATTAATACTAAATAGAGGCTATTGAATGGGTGTAGGTTTAATACTAAATTTATTGATTGAATTAAATTATATGCGAGCCTCTGGCAACGAGTTCAACAAATTAAGTTATGAATCTACATGAATATAATATTCTGTTTATCACATTTTCAAAAAAAGAATACGGTTTACATTTAAAAAGAGCCATTTTTTATTGACGCACCTATAGTGTAACGATCACATTAGTGCATTTTAACGCTATGTTTATATATAACGAAACTGACGTCACGTAAGATCGTTTTTATTGTATTAATTCATAACACTCCTGCGTCGTAGTTTATGTGATAAAACATAAACTATTTCAAGGAATATTCACATTTTCGCAAAGTGTGGTGTGTATTTATTTTATATAGCTGCCACTTTCAAATGAAGGACAGATAACGGTTTTACGACTCATAAAACCCATTTTCCGTTGGCCTCTGTACTACGAATACCTGAATAAGCTGTCAATGGAAACAGGACAAGGTTGTATTTCTGAATTGTTGACATGGATTGTTTTTGTCAATAACAACTTAATTCTAATGGATTCTAAAACCAACAACAAATTTTCCATTGCTGTTTCAATCATTCTTTTTGTTAGAATTATTACAAGAAAACATTTCAAACTTATCGCCTGGAAAAGAGATATGTTGTTATCACAACTAGAAATTTATGACTGACGTAGTGCTATCAATGTGTAGCAAATTTATTGCATATGTAACCAAATATAAAAAAATGGTTCGGGAAAATCTGTTATATTTAGTTATGTAAATATACTTTAAAATGTTTTCTACTACACTACTATACTGGATACAGTGATGATAAGAAAATAATATGACACATTATAATGGAAGATTGAATACAAGTGATATAAGAAGTAAATGTACTTTTTACAACATGACTGGTATTTTTTGTTGTACTTCTTTTGAAAATACTGTCATGTTTGATTGAGTAGTACATTTATTGAAATGCATTTAGCACATGCTTTTCAAACACTCTAATGTGTTTAGAAATAAAAGCTCACACATGTTATATCATTTAATGAAACATTCGTTTTAGAAACACGTTGATTAAAGTTTAGGTACTTTTGATTATCATGGCATTACCCCCACCCAATGCGTAATAATCTCACGCGTAGTAATATTTCCACACGTGCGATAATCACGCGACAGTAGATTCGGTATTCAATACGTTTTGCTGATGTATGTCGTAAATGATATGTTTTGTTACTACTATTATCATTTGTAGTTGTAGTAATGATGTTGATGGGGATCATGTGGTGCATCTGCAGCTCCAGATACAGCGGCATCGGAAGGTGAAAAAAACGCAGTAGTAGCAGTAATCAGCAGCAAAAGTAGAATTCAGTGAATTACAAATACTTGATATTTCAAAACAAAAACAAATGTTCTCAACTAAGATAATCCCTTTATACCTGCACCATTAGAAATCTAAACGTCTTGATAATGTAATAACAATGGACAAAATAATGTTTGCAAAAATGTTGAATCAAGGTCGGTGTACAGGCGAGACAGTTTACAATATTAGTACTGGTAAAATAAAGGAATCAGATGTTATTTGGTTCAATTAAGATATAAGGATTATTTTAAGGTGGTCAAAATCAAACTCGAAACCGGATTAAAATGTGATCGGCAAACGTGAGTCTTTTTTGCTATTTTCAAAACTTTGTATTTTTTTAAGGTTCTGAAAAGCAATAGTTAGAAGTGCCTTTTGTTATCATGATTAATTGAAACTTGTCAAAAATCTGTAAAACAAACACATTACATAGTTGTTTATTGGAAATGATGACCTAGTGGTTAAGGTGTGTGCATTTTAACCTCAGAATCGTTCGTCAAAGCCCTCTTCTGGCCATTACACTGTTCGTTCAAATGTTATTTTCGCTAATATTCGCGAATTGAATATATCGCGAATTTATGAAATTTGCATTTATTTTTTATACATTCTGTCGTGGAAATTCACGAAGATCACCGGAGCTGGGGAATTACAAATGCCAGTTACATATATTCCCCGATTAAATTATTTCTGTAAACAATAATGACACAATCGTAGCAAAAGAGTGTGATGTATTTACACTGAATGATAACAACATTATTAATTATTGCATAATATTATGTATTTATATATGACGTTTTAATGCATTGGCCGCCATCTTTATTCTAAGGTAATCGTAAGTATCCGACAAGAATAATACTTGAATGAAATTCATACAATTTTCCCAAATACAGGATTACCTTAACAATATAATGGACGGTTTAACAACACGTAGCTTTTCTGTAATAGTGCGTGTAGTTTAAAACAATTTCTTGAGAAAAAGTATTATAGCATAAAATATTACATCACACATTTAATCACATTATTATATTCCCGAAGTTTGTTTTTACCAATAGTTTCATCTGTCTAACGCCAAGGAAGTGGTAATGTTTTTTAACTCATGAAACCTATTTTCTCTTGGCTTATGTACTTACACCTCTGTTTATAAAAAATAGCTTAAACTTGTAATTCTGAATTGTTGCCACAGAGTAGTATGTTCAGTAACAAATACTTTGCAATAGAATAGAATAATATTACTATAGTTACTGTCATCTCTAAAAAGCAAACATAGATTTATTAAGAAAACTATGAAAAACAAGCGCTGTTTCAGGGTCAAAAATCTTAATATAAACCATTTCTTGTTCATTTGTATGAACAATCGCAGTTAGAATCACGGAAAGCTGTATTTGTGGCCGATAATCAAACGGTTTTTATGTCCGCTTATTTAGGATGAAGCTTTATTTGTTTACACAAGTCTGACACAATCAAATTATTCTTAGCATAAACATTTATTTAGGTCAAGAAAAAGGGAGAGACTAGAGTATAGATTCTCGTTAAATACAATAAAGATAAATGCATTATTTATGTGGTCACAAGGTATAAAATGATAATGGTAAAACAATGGCTCTGAAAGTAGATATTCAAAGAATTGTATTAATTTGTCAAGAATAGATAACAAAACGTTTCCAAATGGATATGGGTGATGCGCAGGGTGGATGGTAACTTCCACGTTTAACAAATGTTATACAAAATCTCAAAATAATGACAAGGAGCTTTAAGAACTACGTTAAACTAGGTGAATGTGACAAAATACAACAATAAATTTACGAACTAGATAGCGGTATGCCGCAATTTGGGCCTTAATTTCTCTAAACACAGAAACATAATATGATTAAAAAGTGCAGTCGTGTAACAGTTGGAATACGAAGGAAAACGCAATACAAAGATGGAGTGGAACGCAAAGGAACTTATTCAGTATTCAGTATCATGGAAAATTTAAAAGACTGAATTAAATTTCAAAATTGTGTTTTATAATATAACATTAAGTAATGTATGGTTGCAAACCACCCGTCCCTCACCGTTATGGATTCGTGTCCCGACAGGGACTTTAGATTCTTTCACGTGAGGAAGCTATCCAACTAGTTTACGGAACGTAGCTGGTTCTATACGTGTGTCCATTCGTGTCTGAAATAATGCACGGAAGGGTACCTGATGTCTTCCTCCACCAGTAAGCTGAAATTCCCCATATGACCTATACTGTGTTTGAGCGACTTAAAACACAACTGAATGATAAATTTATGTTTTGTTGTTTGTCATATCGATAAGGCGAATTACTAGCCTTACGCCTATTCGTTTATAACTTCCGGCACGACCAACATCTGGGTAGAACCGCTTACGTTCCGTAAGCTAGCTGGACTGGAATGTTTTATCGAATAAAAGAAGTCCCTAGCGGGATTCAAACTTACGCGGATGACGAAAAGAAACTCTTAGACATTAAGAAAACGAAAAGTAGAATTATGAAATTTTAGTACTTAGTATACTACTTAAAACTAAATGTTTAGCATAATGTGCATTTGTAATTTTGATCAAAGATCAAAAATGACATGATAAACGGTTTTCCAATTATCGTCTATGTTAGTCTGTTTATTGTTTTATTTTTTATTTTTTGGTAAATGAAATAATAAAATAATAATTATTATTATTATCATAACAAATACTTTAATTGAAAGTTCATGCGCGGCAGCTAATCCGAAGACGCTTGATTTGAATATTATCATATGAATAGTGTAGTGTTAGAAAACAATACTTTCCTTTGACTATGCCATGACAACTTCAACAGGAATTCTTGCAAATCTAATTGTTATGGATGTAATTAGATAGATAAAGTAGTCAATGTATTTTAATATCATCATTGTTATTAAATGTGAGATTATTTTCCTTAAACTTTTTCATACACTAACTGAAATTCAATTACCATTAATGGAAACAACGTAAAATTACAACTGTAAATATTATCTTCGTTTTTATGAAAGGAATTGTTGATTTCATCATATAAATTCAATTATAAAATTTCTTGTTTTTGTCTTGCACGAAACATTCATCTGCATTGTGTTAATTATGTTTTGTGTCAAAAGCATCACGGATATATAAGGAAAATGCTAATCCTGTCAATAAAATGAATCAATGCTAGTTGCTGACAACTCGATAATTTATCGTTGATAAATTATGGCAATTTAATAGTAAACAGTAAAAAAACGCTAAAAACTTACCTACTTTATACCTTAGAGTTGTCGGTTAAAATGCTGACACAAAACGAGTTTAAACGCATTATGAATGACATATACATGCACATAAAATATACATGTACATAAAACTAGAAATTCCTTGGGAAGTTTTCGACCAGTAGAAAAAGACACATTTAAAAATCATATGCTTAAGTTATGTACTATTAAAACGTATATACGATATTTTATATAACTATAAGAATACAACATATAAATAAGGTAAAACAATTAAAGAAAACATATTGTAAACTATAGAAGGAAACAAATGGACATCTAAGATCGAGCATTAGTAGAGAAGTTGTCGTAAACCGACTTTAAAACAACAGTATCAATGCTTTCTGTATTATGTCCTTGTTACGTTGCTTCACAAGTACTAGAGTTAGAACAATAAAATATGGTAAACTTAAATGTATGGTGTTTCATTTCATTATAAATTGAACAAATAAATTATAATTGTACATATACATAATGTATTTAATAGTCTAGCTCAAATTTAGAAACTGCGTTTATTAAAATACGATCAGAGAAATGTTAGCTAGGAAGTGGAACGTCCATTGAACACAACCCCCACAATTTTCAGTCCTCTTGTTTACGCAGATGTTTCGTGAAGCGTACTTAAATATTTATTCATAACCTAAAAGTTTATCTTTTACGAACAAACTGTATTCTTTAAAAGCCTGAAAAAATATTTTAGATGAAAAAAAAAGGCATTTTGAAAAGAATATCTGTTTCTAGTTTTTGTTTCTTATCGGTTAATCAGTAATATTGACCAGAAACAAATATCTAGTGACCTTTGAATAGTATACTTACATTGATAATGTGCTTCAACTTAAAGATGAAGTATGGCAAGTGCATTCCTTATTGTAGATAACTGAAGATAATTCAAATTATTTGTCTTCAATGTATTTTCAAAAGTCACATAATAGGAAACCGTGATTTGATATGAAAAAAACAGTCAGGCAGGCTGAATCATTAGAAATAGTATATACAAATAAATGTATATAGAGATAACATTTTCAAAGACACACCTATAACAAACAAAGAATTTACATGTGTGTAAAATCATACGAAACAACACACTGATACTATAAAATGCCTAAAATTCTTATAAGAAAATATTGAAAAAGAGAATCAAACCAAATTTCATATCAGAAACATTTACGTCTTGCACATAAAAATTTAAGAAACTTGTTTGTGTCTGGCTCAGCGTGATGCATACACCTATGTTGTGTTAAGTATGCTTCGTGTTAAAACCATCACGAAGATGTAAGAAAAATAATCAATCCGTCTATAAAATGAATGAGTGCAAAATGCTTGTTATCATGTTAATTGTACTTAATATACAGACTACAACAACAAAATGCTTAAAGCGGCCTTCAGTTTTTCTTAGGTTAGATGTTATTTTTAGAAAAATCGTTCATCCAAAATAATATATTGTCATTGTCATATTCTTTTTTGTATTTTATTGCATTCTGTCTGTTTGTTTTTTGTTGTTGTTGTTGTTGTTTTTTGTGGTGTTTACGAGATCAGCTGTAAACACATGTAAAGAGGCCGAGGCGATAAATGAATATCGAGTTAGGCTGATAATGTACTTTAAATCGGTATGATTTCAATGTATATGCGTTGGCTGATGAAATCCAAGAAGATAAATAACATTCTGACACGTATAACAAAGTTTTTATATTTTAACATAAATACCCCCAGGCTATTTGGTTATTAAAATCATAGATAGGTTTTGATATGATCAAAGGTTTGATACATGCTACATCAAGAAGCAGCATCTCATTTTTGCGATACAAATAAATAAATAGATCAAATAAAACCAAAAAAACTGTAATATTATTTGTTGTTTGAAACGCTTTGTTTTAAAATTAATACTAGATAGAGGATATTGAATGGGTGTAGAATTAATACTTAATTTATTGATTGAATTAAATTAAATTATATGAGAGCCTCTGACGACGAGTTTAATAAATTTTGTAATGAATCTACATGAATATAATATTCTGTTGTTCACATTTTCAAAAAAGAAAACGGTTTACATTTAAAAAATAGCCATTTTTCATTGACGCACCTATAGTGTAACTATCACATTAGTGCGTTTTAACGCTATGCTATTTTTTATTTATTGTTCAAACGCTTTGTTTTAAAATTAACACTATATAGAGGTTATTGAATGAGTACAGGTGTGATACTAAATTAATTGAACGAGTTGAATTAAATCATATTATGCGAGCCTCTGGCAACGAGTTCATTAAATTAAGTATTAAACCTACACAAGTCTAATATTCTATTTATCACATTTTCAAAAAAGAAAACGGTTTACATTATTATTTTAAAAAGAGCCATTTTTCATTGACGCACCTATAGTGTAACGATCACATTAGAGCGTTTTAACGCTATGTTTATATATAACGAAACTGACGTCAAGTAAGATCGTTTTAATTGTATTGATTCATGACACTCCTGCGTCGTAGTTTATGTGATAAAACATAAACTATTTCAAGGAAGGAATATTCACATTTTCGCAAAGTGTGCTGTGTATTTATTTCATATAGCTGCCACTTTTAAATGACGGACAGATAATGGTTTTACGACTCATAAAACCCATTTTCCTTTGGCCTCTGTACTACGAATACCTGAATAAGCTGTCTGTGAAAACAGGAAAAGGTTGTATTTCTGAATTGTTGCCATGGATTGTTTTGTCAATAACAACTTAATTCTAATGGAATCTAAAAACAACAACAAATTTTCCATTGCTGTTTCAAACATTCTTTTTTGTTAGAATTATTACAAGAAAACATTTCAAACTTATCAAGTCGTTTCTGGAAAAGAGATATGTTGTTACCACAACTAGAAATTAATGACTGACGTAGCGCTATCAATGTGTAGCAAATCTATTGCATATGTAACCAAATATAAAAAAATGGTTGGGGAAAATCTGTTATATTTAGTTATGTAAACATACCTCATCATGTTTTCTACTACACTACTATACTGGATACAGTGATGATAAGAAAATAATATGACACATTATAATGGAAGATTGAATATAAGTGATATAAGACGTTATGTACGTTTTAAAACATGACTGGTATTTTTTGTTGTACTTCTTTTGAAAATACTATCATGTTTGATTGAGTAGTACATTTATTGAAATGCATTTAGCGCATGCTTTTCAAACACTCTAATGTGTTTAGAAATAAAAGCTCACAAATGTTATATCATTTAATGAAACATTCGTTTTAGAAACACGTTGATTAAAGTTTAGGTACTTTTGATTATCATGGCATTACCCCCACCCACTGCGTAATAATCTCACGCGTAGTAATATTTCCACACGTGCGATAATCACGCGACAGTAGATTCGTATTCAATACGTTTTGCTGATGTATGTCGTAAATGATATGTTTTGTTACTACTATTATCATTTGTAGTTGTAGTAATGATGTTGATGGGGATCATGTGGTGCATCTGCAGCTCCAGATACAGCGGCATCGGAAGGTGAAAAAAAAAAACGCAGTAGTAGCAGTAATCAGCAGCAAAAGTAGAATTCAGTGAATTACAAATACTTGATATTTCAAAACCAAAACAAATGTTCTCAACTAAGATAATCCCTTTATACCTGCACCATTAGAAATCTGAACGTCTTGATAATGTAATAACAATGGACAAAATAATGTTTGCAAAAATGTTGAATCAAGGTCGGTGTACAGGCGAGACAGTTTACAATATTAGTACTGGTAAAATAAAGGAATCAGACGTTATTTGGTTCAATTAAGATATAAGGATTCTTTTCAGTTGATCAAAATCAAATTCGAAACAGGATTTAAAGGAGATCTGCCAACGTGAGTCTCTCTGATACTTTGATTACTTATCGGTATTTTTAAAGTTTCTGAAAAGCAATAGTAAAGGTTAAGGTTTGTGCATTTCAACCTGTGAATCGTTCGTCAAAGCACTTCTCTGCTTCAAATGTTATTTTCGTTAATATTCGAAAATTGAATATATCTCCGATTTATGAAATTCGTGTTATTTGTTTATACATTATTCTGTCACTGAAATTCACGAAGATTACGCTGGAGAATTACAAATGTCAGTTACATATATTCCCCGATTCAATTATTTCTATAAACAATAATGACGCAATAGTGACAAAAGAGTGACTGTGTTGTATTTACACTGAATAATAATCACAACATTATTAATTATTGCATAATATAATGTATTTATATATGACGTTTTAATGCATTGGCCGCCATCTTTATTCTAAAGTAATCGTCAGTATTCGACAAGATTTATACTTAAATGAAATTCATACAATGTTCTCAAAATTCAGGATTACATTAACAAAATAATAGACGGTTTAACAACACGTAGCTTTTCTGTAATAGTGCGTGTAGTTTAAAACAATTTCTTGAGAATATGAATTATAGCATAAAATATTACATCACACATTTAATCACATAATTATATTCCCGAAGTTTGTTTTTACCAACAGTTTCATCTGTCTAACGCCAAGGAAGTGATAACTGTTTTCCAACTCATGAAACCTATTTTCTCTTGGCTTATGTACTTACACCTCTGTTTATAAAAAAATAGCTTAAACTTGTAATTCTTAATTGTTGCCACTGAGTTGTATGTACAGTAACAAAAAATTTGTAATAGTATAGAATGATATTACTATAGTAACTGTCATTTGTAGAAAGCAAACATAGATTTATTAAGAAAACTATGAAAAGCAAGCGCTGTTTCAGGGTCAAACATTTTAATATAAACTATGTCTGGTTCATGAACAATCGCAGTTAGAACCACGGAAGACGTCCGATGATCAAATGGTTTTTCTGTCCGCTTATTTAGGATAAAGCTTTATTTGTTTACCGCAAGTCTGGCACAATCAATGATTGAGAATCAAATTATTCTTAGCGTAAACATTTATTTAGGTCAAGAAAAAGGGAGAAAATAGAGTATAGATGCTCGTTAAATACAATAAAGGTAAATGCATTATTTAAGTGGTCATAAGATATAAAATGATAATTGTAAAACAATGGCTCTGAAAGTAGATATTCAAAGAATTGTATTAAATTTGTCAAGAATAGATGAAAAACGTTTCCAAATGGATATGGGTGGTGCGCAGGGTGGGTGGTAACTTCCACGTTTAACAAAAGATATACAAAATCTCAAAATATTGACAATGAGCTTTAAGAACTACGTAAATCTAGGTGAATGTAACAAAATACAATATTAAATTAACAAACTAGATACCGCTATGTTGCATTTTGGCCTTAATTTCTCTAAACACAGAAACATAATATGATTAAAAAGTGCAGTCGTGTAACAGTTGGAATACGAAGGAAAACGCAATACAAAAATGGAGTGGAACGCAAAGGAACTTTATTCAGAATTCAGTATCATGGAAAATTTAAAAGACTGACTTAAATTTCAAAATTGTGTTTTAAAATATAATATTAAGTAATGTATGGTTGCAAACCACCCGTCCCTCACCGTCGTGAATTCGTGTCCCGACATGGACTTTAGATTCTTTCATGTGAGGAAGCTATCCAACTAGTTTACGGAACGTAGCTGGTTCTATACGTGTGTCCATTCGTGTCTGACATAATGCACGGAAGGGTACCTGATGTCTTCCTCCACCAGTAAGCTGAAATTCTCCATATGACCTATACTGTGTTTGAGCGACTGAACAACTGAATGATAAATTTATGTTTTGTTGTTAGTCATATCGATAAGGCGAATTACTAGCCTTATGCCTATTCGTGTATAACTTCCGGCACGACCAGCACCTGGGTAGAACCGCTTAGGTTCCGTAAACTAGCTGGACTGGAATGTTTCATCGAATAAAAGAAGTCCCTAGCGGAATTCAAACCTACACTGGTGATCAAAAGAAACTCTTAGCCATTCGGATAACGAAAAGTAGAATTATGAAATTTTAGTACTTGGTATACTATTTAAAACTAAATTATTAGCATAAAATGCATTTGCAACTTTTATCAAAGATCAAAAACGACACGATAAACGATTTTTCAATAATCGTCTATGTTAGTCGGTATATTTATTGGTTTTCCTGTATTTTGTAAATAAAATGATAAAATAATAACTGTTACTTTTATAATAACATAATAACTATTACTATTATCATAACAAATACTTTAATTGAAAGTTAATGCGCGGCAGCTAATCCGAAGACGCTGGATTTGGTTTGAATATTATCATATGAATAGTGTTGTGTCAGAATACAATACTTTCCTTGACTATGCCATGACAACTTCAACAGGAATTCTTGCAAATCTAATTGTTATGGATGTAAATAGATAGATAAAGTAGTCAATGTATTTTTATATCATCATTGTTATCAAATGTGCGATTATTTTCCTTAAATTTTTTCATACACTAACTGAAATTCAATTACCATTAATGGAAACAACGTAAAATTACAACTGTAAGTATTATCTTCGTTTTTATGAAAGAAAATGTTGATTTCATCATATAAATTCAATTAAAAATTTCTTGTTTTTGTCTTGCACGAAACATTCATCTGTATTGTGTTAATTATGTTTTGTGTCAAAAGCATCACGGATATATAAGGAAAATGCTTATCCTGTCTATAAAATGAATCAATGCTAGTTGCTGACAACTCGATAATTTATCGTTGATAATTTAGGCAATTTAATAGTAAACAGTAAAAAACGCTAAAAACTTACCTACTTTATACCTTAGAGTTGTCGGTTAATATGCTGACACAAAACGAGTTTAAACGAATTTTGAATGACATATACATGTACATAAAACTAGAAATTCCTTGGGAAGTTTTCGACCAGTAGAAAAAGACACATTTAAAAATCATATGCTTAAGTTATGTACTATCAAAACGTATATACGATATTTTATATAACTATAAGAATACAACATATAAATAAGGCAAAACAATGAAAGAAAACATATTGTAAACTATAGAAGGAAACAAATGGATATCTTAGATCGAGCATTAGTAGAGAAGTTGTCGTAAATCGACTTTAAAACAAAAATATCAACGCATTCTGCATTAGGTCCTTGTCACGGTGCTTCACACGTACTAGAGTTAAAAGAATTAAACAAAAACAATTAAATATGTTAAACTTAAATGTATGATGTTTCATTTCATTATAAATTGAACAAATACATTATAATTGTACATATATTTACATGTAATAATGTAGCTCAAATTTAGTGACTGCGTTTATTTAAATACGATCAGAGAAATATTAGCTAGGCAGTGGAACGTCCATTGAACACAACCCCCACAATTATCAGTCCTACTGTTTACGCAGATGTTTTGTGATGCGTACTTAAATATTTATTCATAACCTAAAAATTAATCTTTTACGATATTATGTGCTTGCTAATATCCATTAAGTTTAAAATCAGTTGAAGACTACATTAAGATATTTAAACATTAATTTTTAATTACGTTGTTACTGTCCGTGTATTTGCTGAGAATGGCAAACAAACTGTTTTCTTTAAAAGCCTGAAAAAAATATAAATGGTGGGGAAAATGCCAATTTGAAATGTGTATCTGTTTCTAGTTTCTGTTTCTTATCGGTTAATCAGTAATATTGACCAGAAACAAATATCCAGTGACCTTTGAATAGTATACCTACATTGATAATGTGCTTAAACTTAAAGATGAAGTATTGCCAGTGCATTTCTTATTGTAGATAACTGAGGATGATTCAAATTATTTGTCTTCAATGTATTTTCAAAAGTCACATAATAGGAAACCATGATTTGATATGAAAAAAAACAGTCAGGCAGGCTGAATCATTAGAAATAGTATATACAAATGTATATAGAGATAACATTTTCAAAGACACACCTATAATAAACAAAGAATTTAAATGTGTGTAAAATCATACGAAACAACACACTGATACTAAAAAATGCCGAAAATTCTTTTAAGAAAATATTGAAAAAGAGAATCAAACCAAATTTCATATCAGAAACATTTACGTCTTGCACATACAAATTTAAGAAACTTGTTTGTGTCTGGCACACAGCATGATGCATACACCTATGCTGTGTTAATTATGCTTCGTGTTAAAACCATCACGAAGATGTAAGAAAAATAATCAATCTGTCTATAAAATGAATTAGTGCAAAATGCTTGTATCGTGATGCTTATATCATATTAATTGTACTTAATATACAGACTACAACAACAAAATGCTTAAAGCGGCCTGCAGTTTTTCTAAGGTTAGATGTTATTTTTAGAAAAAACCGTTCGTAAAAAATAATATATTGCATATTCTTTCTGTGTGTTACTGCATTCTGTTATTGGTGTTTATGAGATCAGCTTTAAACACATGTAAAAAGACCGAGGCGATAAATGAATATCGAATTATCTCTTAAGTGTTTGCGGGAATACCTGTCAGTTGCATAAAATAAATTCTTTATAAAAAGGCTGATAGTGTACTTCAAATCGATGTAATTTCAATGTATATGCGCTGGCTGATGGAATCCCAGTAGATAAATTACATTCTGACACGTATAATAAATTTTGTAATATATTAACATAAATACCCCAGGCTATTTGGTTATTAAAATCGTAGATAGGTTTTGATATGATCAAAGGTTTGATACATGCTACATCAAAAAGCAGCATCTCATATTTACGATACAAATAAATAAATAAATAAAATTAAACCAAACGCTGCTTCTGTAATATTATTTGTTATTTAAAACGCTTTAAAATTAATACTAGATAGAGGATATTGAATGGGTGTAGGTTTAATACTAAATTTATTGATTGAATTAAATTATATGCGAGCCTCTGGCAACGAGTTCAACATATTAAGTAATGACTTTACACGAATAGGATATTCTGTTTATCACATTTTCAAAAACGAGAACAGTTTACATTTAAAAAGAGTCACCTTTCATTGACGCACCTATAGTGTAACGATCACATAAGTGCGTTTTAACGCTATGTTTATATAGAAATGACGTCACGTAAGATCGTTTTTATTGTATTGATTCATTACCCTCCTGCGTCGTAGTTTATGTGATTAAACATAAACTTTTCAAGGAATATTCAAAGTGTGGTGTGTATTTATTTTATATAGCTGCCACTTTTAATTGATGGACAGATAACGGTTTTACGACTCATAAAACCAAATTTTCTTTGGCCTCTGTACTACGAATACCTGAATAAGCTGTCTTTGAAAACAGGACAAAGTTGTATTTCTGCATTGTTGCCATGGATTGTTTTTGTCAATAACAACTTAATTCTAGTGAAATCTAAAACCAACAACAAGAGGGCCATGATGGCCCTAAAGTCGCTCACCTGTATATAGGCCCCCGGAGCGGGCCAGTTTAAACCCCAGGACTTTTATTTGAACAAACTTAGTTGACACCCATTAGAAGATGTTTCATGCTAAACAACTTAGGTCTAGCTTGTTGGGTTTTTTAAAAGAAGTTTTTTTTCTTTACACATATAGTTAAAAACAATGACACACCTGGAGCAGGACCAGTTTTGACCCCAGGGCTTTTATTTAAACAATATTTGTAGACACTTACTAGACAATGTTTCATATGCTTAATATCTGAACTCTAGCTATTCAGGTTTTTTCAAAGAAGATTTTGTTAGTTTTTGTCATACACATATAAGGAAAATGAATGACCCCCGGGGCGGGGTCAATTTTGACCCCAGGGCTTTTATTTGAACAAACTTGGAAGACACTCACTAGAAGATGTCTCATGCTTAGTATCGTAACTCTAGCTATTTGTTTTTTGTTTTTTTTTTTCAAAAAAGATCTTTTAAGTTTTTGATATAAACATATAAGGAAAATGAATGACCCCCGGGGCGGGGCCAATTTTGACCCCAGGGCTCTTAATTGAACGAACTTGGTAGACATCCATTAGAACATGTTTCATGCTAAATATCTTAGATCTAGCTCTTTGCATTCTTTAAAAAAAATTTTTTTAAGTTTTTACTATTTTCATATAGGGAAAATCAATGACCCCCTGGGGCGGGGCCAATTTTGACCCCAGGGCTTTTATTTGAACAAACTTGGTAGACACCCATTAGAAGATGTTTCATGCTAAATATCTTAGCTCTAGCTCTTTGGATTCTTTAAAAGAAGATTTTTAAGTTTTTTACTATATGCATATAGGGAAAATCAATGACCCCCTGGGGCGGGGCAATTTTGACCCCAGGCTTTTATTTGAACAAACTTGGTAGACACCCATTAGAAGATGTTCATGCTAAATATCTTAGCTCTAGGTCTTTGGATTCTTTAAAGAGAAGATTTTTAAGTTTTTACTGTATGCATATAGGGAAAATCAATGACCCCCTGGGGCGGGGCAAATTTTGACCCCAGGGCTTTTATTTGAACAAACTTGGTAGAAACCCATTAGAAGATGTTTCATGCTAAATATATTAGCTCCTCTAGCTCTTTGGATTCTTTAAAAGAAGATTTTTTAAGTTTTTACTATATGCATGTAGGGAAAATAAATGACCCCCTGGGGCGGGGCCAATTTTGACCCCAGGGCTTTTATTTGAACAAACTTGGTAGACACTCACTAGAAGATGTTTCATGCCAAATATCTTAGCTCTAGCTCTTTGGGTTTTTTAGAAGAAGATATTTAAATTTTTTTTTCTTTTGGTTGCCATGGCAACCAGAGTTCTGCATGGAATGGAATTCTTTAAACAACTTTGTTAAGGCTTCACACAAGGAATATCCCTGTGAAGTTTCATTATGATCTGCCTTATGGTTTTAGAGGAGATGTCGTTTTAAAAGCTCAGGTGAGCTAAAAAAATAACCATTGCTGTTTCAAACATTCTTTTTTGTTAGAATTATTACAAGAAAACATTTCAAACTTATCGTCGTATCTTGAAAAGAGATATGTTGTTATCACAACTAGAAATTAATGACTGACGTAGCGCTATCAATGTGTTACATATTTATTGCATATGTAACCAAATATAAAAAAATGGTTGGGGAAAATCTGTTATATTTAGTTATGTAAACATACCTTATCATGTTTTCTACTACACTTTTATACTGGATACAGTGATGATAAGAAAATAATATGACACATTATAATAGAAGATTGAATATAAGTGATATAAGACGTTATGTACGTTTTAAAACATGACTGGTATTTTTTGTTGTACTTCTTTTGAAAATACTGTCATGTTTGATTGAGTAGTACATGTGTATTGAAATGCATTTCGCACATGCTTTTCAAACACTCTAATGTGTTTAGAAATAATAGCTCACAAATGTTATATCATTTAATGAAACATTCGTTTTAGAAACAAGTTGATTAAAGTTTAGGTACTTTTGATTATCATGACATTACCCCCACCCACTGCGTAATAATCTCACGCGTAGTAATATTTCCCTACGTGCGATAACCACGCGACAGTAGATTCGTATTCAATACATTTTGCTGATGTATGTCGTAAATGATATGTTTTGTTACTACTATTATTATTTGTTGTTGTAGTAATGATGTTGATGGGGATAATGTGGTGCGTCTACAGCTCCAGTTACATCGACGGCGGAAGGTGCAAAAATCGCAGTAGTAGCAGTAATTTTAATATCATAATCAGCAGCAGCAGCAGTAGTAGATGTACAATTAAGTGAATTACAAATACTGGATATTTCATAGCCTGTTAAATATTCTCAACTAAAATAATACTTGCACTATCAAGGGTCTAAACGTCTTGATAATGTAATAACAATAGACAAAAAATGTTGAATATCAAAGTCAGTATACAGGCGAGACAGTTTACAATATTAGTACTGGTAAGGTTAAGAAATCAGACGTTATGTGGTTCAATTAAGATAAAAGGATTCTTCTCAAACATTATTTTGACAAAATAATAACTCGAAAACGGATTAAAAGGTGATCGGCCAACGTGAGTCTTTCTGATATTTTGATTACTTATCGGTATTTTCAAAGTTTCTGAAAAGCAAAAGTAACAGGTGCCTTTTATTATCGTGATTAATAAAAAACTTGTCACAAATATGTAAAACAAACACATTACATAGTTGTTTATTTGAAATGATGACGTAAAGGTTAAGGTTTGTGTATTTCAACCTGTGAATTGTTCGTCAAAGCCCTTCTCTGCTTCAAATGTTATTTTCGTTAATATTCGCAAATTGAATATATCTCCGATTTATGAAAATCGTGTTATTTGTTTATACATTATTCTGTCACGGAAATTCACGAAGATTACCGAAGCAATGGAATTACAAATGCCAGTTACATATATTCCCCGATTCAATTATTTCTATAAACAATAATGACACAATCGTGACAAAAGAGTGTGTTGTATTTACACTGAATGATAATAACAACATTATTAATTATTGCATAATATTATGTATTTATATATGACGTTTTAAAGCTGCACGCCTCCAGATTAGCCAAAAAAATGTCAAGAAAATCAATATTGAGAAAAATGTACTAACATTGTAAGAAAGGTAAAATCATTCAAGATCAAAGTTAAATTTTTCATGTTTTGTGCGGTTTAAGACAGATTTTGCAGTATTTTATCACCATATTTCTACTGCGTTACTAACGCAGTAAGAGCTATTTTTACATATGTTGACCACTTTTTGGTAATTTTTTTGGATTGTAAGTGTCGGATTGCAAAATGCAAATAACTTTATTTGTTCACCTCACAATATTATACGTTTAAATACATTTTTAAAATGTTCATGAAAATTGACATTATTATGGAGGCTTGCTGCTTTAATGCATTGGCGGCCATCTTTATTCTAAGGTAATCGTAAGTATCCGATTAGATTTATACTTGAATGAAATTCATACAATTTTCTCAAATTCAGGATTACATTAACAAAATAATAGACGGTTTAACAACACGTAGCTTTTCTGTAATAGTGATTGTAGTTTAAAACAATTTCTAGAGAATATGAATTATAGCATAAATATTACATTACACATTTAATCACATAATTATATTACCGAAGTTTGTTTTTACCAATAGTTTCATCTGTCTAGCGCCAAGGAAGTGGTAATTGTTTTCAAACTTATGAAACCTATTTTCTCTTGGCTTATGTACTTACACCTCTGTTTATAAAACATAGCTTAAACTTGTAATTCTGAATTGTTGCCACAGAGTAGTATGTTCAGTAACAAATAATTTGTAATAGTAGAATGATATTACTATAGTAACTGTCATCTCTAGAAAGCAAACATAGATTTATTAAGAAAACTATGAAAAGCAAGCGCTGTTTCAGGGTCAAAAATATTAATATTAACTATTTCTTGTTCATTAACAATCGCAGTCTGTTAGAATCACGGAAGACGCTGTATTTGTGTCCGATAATCAAACGATTTTTATGTCCGCTTATTAAGGGTGAAGCTCTACTTGTTTAAAAATCCCCATATGGCCTATACTGTGTTTGAGCGACGCAAAACACAACTGAATGATAAATTTATGTTTGGTTTTTAGTCATATCGATAAGGCGAATTTCTAGCTTTACACCTATTCGTGTATAACTTCCGGCACGACCAGCACCTGGGTAGAACCGCTAACGTTCCGTTAACTAGCTGGACTGGAATGTTTCATCGAATGAAAGAAGTCCCTAGAGGGATTCAAACCTACACGGATGATGAAAAGAAACTCTTAGATATTCGAATAACGTAAAGTAGAATTATGAAATTTTAGTACTTGGTATACTATTTAAAACTAAATGTTTAGCATAAAATGCATTTGTAACTTTTATCAAAGATCAAAAATGACACGATAAACGATTTTCCAATTATCGTCTATGTTAGGTGGTATATTTATTGATTTCCCTGTTTTTTGTAAATGAAATAATAAAATAATAACTATTATTATCATCATAACAAATACTTTAATTGAAAGTCCATACGTTGTAGCTAATCCGAAGACGTTTAATTTGAATATTATCATATGAATAGTGTAGTGTCAGAATACAATACTTTCCTTGACAATGCCATGAAACATTCAACAGGATTTTTTGCAAATCTAATGGATGTAAATAAGTAGATAAAGTAGTCAATATTTTTTTATATCATCATTTTTATCAAATGTGAGTTTATTTTCCTTCAACTTCTTTTTACAATTATTTCTAACTGAAAGTCTATTACCATTTATGGAAACAACGTGTAATTACAACTGTTAGTACCACAACAGTTTGTTTTCCTGTCAGGTTCTTATTTACTGACACGGAATAACAAAGCGCATTATTAAACGAAAATCCCTAAGGCAAATGTAGTGATGGCAATTTTAGAGAGATTGGGTTTGCCTAAAAACGGGTTGTTAACAATTTCCGATTGTCGAAGGCTATACACCTACGACCAGGTTTGAATGAATTTAACGAAAACGGGATAATACATAAAATATCTGAAAACAATGATAAATATTTTTAAAGTCGTCATATGCCAACGAAATCTGTTGAGTAAGTTGTTGTTTTATTTCAATTTGAATAAAAATTTTCAGGTATTTGAATCTACAATTTTTTATTATATTATATTTGGTTTAAATTGGGGCACTTATACAAAAACAAATTTTTATAATCTCACCAACCTTCACCTTTATGACATTCTGAGACCCAAAAACCAAATTCAGCGGCCTTCTTGCTTTTGCATTAATTAGGTAATTTTTGGGATTTCATCATATAAATTCAATTATGAAATTTCTGGTTTTTGTCAGGCACTCAGCTGTGTTGTGTTAATTATTCTTCGTGTTAAAAGCATCATGGATATATAGGGAAAATGCTTACCTTGTCTATAAAATGAATTAATGCGATTTGCTGAAAACATGGTAATTTAGACAATTAACAGTAAACAGTAAAAACGTTAAAAACTTACCTACTTTATACCTTAGCTCTTTTCGAAAGAGTTGTCGGTTAAAATGATCACACAACACGATTTTTAACGCATTATGAATGACATATACATGTACATAAAACTAGAAATTTCTTGGTTTGTTATCTAACAGTAGAAAAAGACACATTTAAAAATCATATACTTAAGGTATGTGCTATTTAAACGTATATACGATATTTTTTTATAAAACTATAAGAATACAAAAACATATATTAAATAAGGCAAAAAAATTAATTTGAAAAAAAAAACCATATTGTAAACAGTAGAAGGAAACAAATGGACATCTTAGGTCGATCATTAGTAGAGAAGTTGTCGTAAATCGACTTTAAAACAACAATATCAATGCATTCTGCATTATGTCATTGTCACGTTGCTTTACACGTACTAGAGTTAGAACAATAAAATATGTTATACTGAAATGTATGATGTTTCATTTCATTGTAAATTGAACAAATACATTATAATTGAACATATATTTAATAATCTAGCTCAAATTTAGTGACTGCGTTTATTTAAATACGATCAGAGAAATATTAGCTAGGCAGTGGAACGTCCATTGAACACAACCCCCACAATTATCAGTCCTACTGTTTACACAAATGTTTTGTGAAGCGTACTTAAATATTGATTCCTAACCTTAAAGTTTATCTTTTACGATATTATGTGCTTGCTAATATTCATTAAGTTTAAAATCAGTTGAAGACTTTATTAAGATATTTAAACATTAATTTTAATTATGTCGTTACCGTCCGTGCATTTGTTGGGAATGGAGAATAAACTGTTTTCTTTAAAAGCCTAAAAAATATTGATGGTGGGGAAAATGCCATTTTGAAAAGAGTATCTGTTTCTTATTTCTGTTTTTTATCGGTTAATCCGTAATATTGACCGGAAACAAATATCCAGTGACCTTTAAATAGTATACCTACATTGATTGTGTGCTTAAACTTTAAGCGGAAATATTGCTTGTGTATTCTTTAATATAGATAACGTAAAAATTATTATGTGGAGAACATTATTATGTGGAGAATTCTAATTATTTGTCTAATTATATATACATATATAAAATTTCACTTAAGTGTGGTAACAACCTTCATTACAAAATACAGGATCTTAAATGTATTTTCAAAAGTCACATAACAGGAAACCATGATTTGACATAACAAAATGCGTATAAAGTAAAACAATGAGGCTGATTTATATCAGATGTAAACAGGTTTGTACGTACAATATAAATGTATATAAAGATTACATTTCTTTTAAAGACATAGACACAAAGAATGTGCATATGTATAAAATCATACTAAAACAACACACTGAAGCTATGTAGTGTTAAGAATTCTTATTAGAAAATATTAAAAAAACATTTACAAATAAGAACATCAAACTAAATTTCATATCAGAAACATGCACGTCGTGCACATAATATTTTTTGGAAACTTGTTTGTGTCTGGTGCCCAGCATGAAGCATGCACCTATGTTGTGTTAATTATGCTGCGTGCTAAAACCATCACGAAGATGTAAGAAATATAATCGATCTGTCTATAAAATGAATTAGTGCAAAATACTTGTATCGTGATGCTTTTGTCATATTAATTGTATTTAATATACAGACTACAACAACAAAATGCTGAAAGTGGCTTTCAGCTTTTCAAAGGTTAGATGTTATTTTAAGAAAAATCGTTCATCAAAAATAATATATTTTCATATTCTTTTTTGTATTTTATTGCATTCTGTTGCTTTGTTTTTTGTTTTTGTTGTTGTTGTTTTTTTTTGTTTACACATGTAAAAAGGCCGAGGCGATAAATGAATATCGAGTGTTTGCGGGAATACCTGTCAGTTACATAAAATAAATTCCCAATAAATGGGCTGGTAATGTACTTCAAATTGGTATGATTTCAATGTATATGCCCTGGCTGATGAAATCCCAGTACATAAATTACATTCTGACACGTATAATAAATTTTGTAATATTTTAACATAAATACCCCAGGCTATTTGGTTATTAAAATCGTAAATAGGTTCTGATATGATCAAAGGTTTGATACATGCTACATCAAGAAGCAGTATCTCATATTTGCAATACAAATAAATAAATAGATCAAATAAAACCAAACTGTAATATTATTTGTTACTTGAAACGTTTTGTTTTAAAATTAATACTAGATAGAGGATATTGAATTGGGTGTAGGTTTAATACTTAATTTATTGAAGCCTCTGACAACGAGTTCAACAAATAAAGTAATGAATCTACACGAATATAATATTCTGTTTATCACATTTTCAAAAAAAAGAAAACGGTTTACATTAATTTTTAAAAAGAGCCATTTTTCATTGACGCACCTATAGTGTTACAATCACATTAGTGCGTTTTAACGCTATGTTTATATATAACGAAAATGACGTCACGTAATATCGTTTTTATTGTTTTGATTCATTACACTCCTGCGTCGTAGTTTATGTGATAAAACATTAACTATTTCAAGGAATATTCATAAATTCGCAAAGTGTGGTGTGTATTTATTTTATATAGCTGCCACTTTTAAATGACGGACAGATAACGGTTTTACGACTCATAAAACCCATTTTCCTTTGGCCTCTGTACTACGAATACCTGAATAAGCTGTCTATGAAAACAGGACAAGGTTGTATATCTGAATTGTTGCCATGGATTGTTTTTGTCAATAACAACATAATTCTAATGGAATCTAAAAACAACAACAAATTTTCCATTGCTGTTTGAAACATTATTTTTTGTAAGAAATATTACAAGAAAACATTTCAAACTTATCGTCGTATCTAGAAATAAGATATGTTGTTATCACAACTAGAATTTAATGACTGACGTAGCGCTATCAATGTGTAACGAATTTATTGCATATGTAACCAAATATAAAAAAAATGGTTGGGGAAAATCTGTTAAATTTAGTTATGTAAACATACATTATCATGTTTTCTACTACACTACTATACTGGATACAGTGATGATAAGAAAATAATTAACACATTATAATGGAAGATTGAATATAAGTGATATAAGACGTTATGTACTTTTTACAACATGACTGGTATTTTTTTTTTGTTTTACTTCTTTTGAAAATACTGTCATGTTTGATTGAGTAGTACATGTATTGAAATGCATTTAGCACATGCTTTTCAAACTCTCTAATGTGTTTAGAAATAATAGCTCACAAATGACATATCATTTAATGAAACATTCGTTTTAGAAACACGTTGATTAAAGTTTAGGTACTTTTGATTATCATGGCATTACCCTCACCTTCTGCGTAATAATCACACGCGTAGTGATATTTCCACAAGTGCGATAATCAAGCGACAGTAGATTCGTATTCAATACGTTTTGCTGATGTATGTCGTAAATGATATGTTTTGTTACTACTATTATCATTTGTAGTTGTAGTAATGATGTTGATGGGGATGATGTGGTGCGTCTGCAGCTCCAGATACAGCGGTATCGGAAGGTGCAACAATCGCAGTAGTAGCAGTAATTTTCATATCGTATTCAGCAACAAAAGTAGGATTAAGTGAATTACAAATACTTGATATTTCAAAACCAAAACAAATTATCTCAACTAGAATAATCCCTTAATACCTACACTATCAGAAATCTAAACGTCTTGATAATGTTATAACAATAAACAAAATAATGTTTGGGGAAAATGTCGAACCAAGGTTGGTATACAGGCGAGACAATTTACAATATTACTACTGGTAAAGTAAAGGAATCAGACGTTATGTGGTTCAATTAAGATATAAGGATTCTTCTCAGTTGAGCAAAATCAAGTATCTTTTTGACAAAACAATAACTCGAAACAGGATTAAAAAGAGATCGGCAAACATGAGTCTTTCTGATATTTTGATTACTTATCGGTATTTTTAAAGTTTCTCAAAGGCAATAGTAACAGGTTTATTTTAATATCGTGATTAATTAAAAACTTGTCACAAATCTGTAAAACAAACACATAACATCGTTGTTTATTTGAAATGATGACGTAAAGGTTAAGGTGTGGACATTTCAACCTGTAAATCGTTCATCACAGCCCTTCTCTTGCCTTAATATTCTTCCTTAAATGATTTTCGCTAATATTCTCGAATTTAATACGTTGCCAATTTATGAAATTCGTGTAATTTGTTTATACATTATTCTGTCACGGAAATTCACGAAGATTACCGAAGCAAGGGAATTACAAATGCCAGTTACATATATTTCTCGATTCAATTTTGTCTGTAAACAATCATGACAAAAAAATGTGATGTATTTACAATGAATGATGATAACAACATTATTACAATTATTGCATATGTATTTATATATGACGTTTTAATGCATTGACCGCCATCCTAATTCTTAGGTTATTGTAAGTATCCGACAAGATTTATACTTGAATAAAATTCATACAATTTCCCCAAATACAGGATAACATTAACAATATAAAGAACGGTTTAACAGCAAGAAGCTTTTCTGTTTTTATGTGCAGTTTGAAACAATTTCATGAGAAGATGAATTATAGCATAAAATATTACATCACACATTTAATCACATAATTATATTTCCAAAGTTTGTTTGTAACAATAGTTTCATCTGTCTAACGCCAAGGAATAGGTAATTGCTTTCCAACTCATGAAACCTATTTTCTCTTGGCTTCTGTACTTACATCTTTAAACGCTGTTTGAACTTGTAATTCTGAATTGTTGCTACGGAGTGTTCAGTAACAAAATATTTGTGATGGTAAAAAAAATTATAAATATAACTGTCATCTCTAGAAAGCAAACACAAAATTAAAAAGAAAACTTGAATAAGCAAGCGCTGTTGCATGGTATAAAATATTTCTTGTTTCTTTGTATGAACAGCCGCAGTAAGAATCACGAAAGACGCTGTTTTTTTGTCCGATAATCAAACTTCAACTGTGTCCGCTTATTTAGGATGATGCTTTATTTGTTTACCGCAAGTCTGGCACAATCAATGACTGAGAATCAATTTATTCTTAGCGTAAACATTTAGTTAGGTCAAGACAAAGGGAGAAAATATTTTTGTTCCTTTAATTCATGTATAGCTTCTTGTTACATACAATCAATGTAAATACTTTATTAAAGTGGTCACAAGGTATAAATGATAATGTAAAACAATAGATATTATAAGAGTTAAGAATGGGTGACGTTTCCCAATGGCGACGGGTGACTACCTTTAATGTGATGTACAGGGTGGATAGTACCAACACCTTTAACACAAGTCTTTTTTATTTCTTAATTTATTAAAATATAATAAGCGGCAAACAATGCTTATTTTTATTCACAGAAGATTTCTAGTGATAAAAGATCTCAAAATAGTTGCGTGAAGCTTTAAGAAGTTAAGAAGTTAAACTAGGTGAATATGTCAAAATAGAACAATAGATACCGCTATGTTGTCATTTAGAACTCAATTCCTCTAAACACAGACACATAATACGTATGTTTAAAAAAATGCAGTCATGCATCAGTTATTAAAGCGCAAAACATAGATGTATTAGAACGCAAAAGCACTTAATTTAAAATTCAGTGTAATATAAACCTTTAAGACTGAACTATATTTAAAAATATAACATCAAGTAATGTATGATTGCAAACCAATCGCCCCTAACCATTTTGGATTAGTACCCCGACAGGGACTTTAGATTATTTTCATGTGAGGAATCTATCGAGCTAGCCTACGGAACGTTGATTGTTTAATTGAATAGCCCGTTCGTGTCTGAAATACTGCACGGAAAAAGGCCACCTTAGTTTCATCAACCCCAGTAAAAGCTGGAAGTTTCCCATATGATGAAACCGTGAAAGAGCGAGCATTTAACTTTCATTCGAGTTAAACAATAACGTTTGTTTTGGGTTTTTGTAACATCGATTTAAGGTCCGGCTTTTCTAGCGTTACCCTTGCAAATATTCCAA
>NW_026859238.1:0-10070 GCF_026571515.1 Ruditapes philippinarum
GCCTTCTTAATTTTCATTTTTCCCCCTCCCCAGTCCCCTATTTAAAGGGAAAAAAAAAGTGGCCCCTTTAAAGACCCTTTTTGCAAAAAATTTAACCCCTAAAAAAATAAAGTTTAAGGAAAGGGGGGTTTTGGTTAAATTTATATATAATTACGTAAAAAAGGGGGTTTGGAAAAACCCCGGTTTTTCCGGTTTTTTCGGGTTCCCTTACCGAAAAGTAAAAATTAAAATTTAAAACCCGGGAAATATACCCTTTTTTGTAAAATTTTCCCGGTAAAAGGATTTTTAATTTCTTTTTTGTTAATTTTTTGTTAAAAAAAAAAAAATTTAATAGGGCCCAAAATTTTTCAAAAAAAAAAAAAGAAAATTTTTAAAAAAAAAAACAGCCCCCAAACCGGTTTTTAAAACCCAAAATTATGATTTTTTTCTAAAATCCCTGCGGGGGGGAAATTAAAGGCTTTTTACGGGAAAGTTAAGTTTTTTTTGACGCGGCGAACCCTTTTTTTTTAAAAGTTAAATTGTGGGGCCCCTTTTTTGTTTCCAAAGGAAAAATTTAATTTTTTTTGTACTCGGCAAAGGGAAAAATATTAATTAAAATTTTGGGAACTGATTTTTTCCTTTTAAAAATTTTTTTTAAGTTTTTTAAAAGTCAAAGAAAAAAACCCAAAAAACAAAACAAAAAAACTTGAAATAAATCAAAGGGCACATCGGGCCAAAAACCGTCCTTACCCAAAAATTCGCACCCCAAACTTTTGCCGCCTTGAAACAATGTAATTTCCCCCCATTAAAGAAAAAATTTGGGTTTTTTTAAACCAATGGGTTTAAAAAAAAAATAAATTTAAATTTCCAAATTTTTTAGTTTAAATTTTCTTTTAAAAACTCCCAAATGAATAAAATTTTTAATGTTTCCCGGTTTTTTTTCATCCATTAAAACCAAAAATTTTACAAATTTCCCAAAGTTTAAATTTAACCGGGTTTTTTTCAAAATTTAGGGCCCAAATATTTTCCCAAAACAAAAATGCCCCCTTTTTTTTTTTTTGGGTTTGGGAACACCCTTAAAATTTTTATTAAACCAAGGGATACATTTTCCCCTTAACAAAAAAAAAAATTTTCGAAAAAAATTCCAAAAACAAAAATTTTGGTTTAATGGGGCCCCCGGGCCCGGCCCCTTTTGAATTTTTGTTTGGTTTTAAAAAACCCTCAAAAGGGGGGCATTTTTCCTTTTTAAGGCCCCATTAAATTTGGGGAAAACCCGGGGTTCCCAAAAGGGGGCAAATTTGTTGTATTAACAAAAAGAATTTTTTGGAATTTCCCTTTTAAACAATTGGGAAACCCTTTTTCAATTTTTTTGTGTTTTTTTTAGGATTTTTTTCAAATCTTGGTTTTTTGTTTTTTTTTTGGCCCTATCTGGGGCAGTAAAAAGGGAAATTTTTGGGAAATTTTTGGTTAGGGGCATTTCTTTTTTTTGTAGCAAAGAAAAAGGGTTTTTACGGTGGGGAATTTCTTTGAAAAATAAAAAAATGGGAAAAAAATTGAAGGGGGAAAATTCAAAATTAAAAAAAATTTCCAAATCCTTTTTTTTATTTTGTAAAACATTTGGTTTTTGGCCCTTTTGACTTTTTGCCCAAGGGAAAATTAAAAAGCCCGGGGTTCCCCCCCGAGCCCCGGCCCCCAGGGGCCCCTTTCCCCAAAAACCCCAACTATAAAAAGGGAAAGCCAAAATTAAAAATGTAAGGGGATTTGGTTTTTTTTTTAAAACTTTCATTTTTCCCGGGGGTTTTTAAATTGGACCAAAAAACGCAACCCCTTTCCCGGGGTTTAAAAAGAATTTTAAAGGGTTAAAAAACTGGGGGAATTTCTTGACTTTAAAAAAAAAGGAAAAGTTAAAAACCCGGTTTCCCCCGCCCCCACGTCTTTGGGGAACCCCTAATTTGGGGGGGGGCAACCCGAAATTACGGAAAACCTTTTGTAAAAAAAAATGAAAAAATCAAGGGGCGGGGCCCTTTTTTTTTGAAATCTTGGGTAAATTAAAAACCCTTTTTTTTTTTCGAAAATTTGTTTTTTTGGGGGAAAACTCATTAAAACTGAAAGAAAAAAAAATGGTCCCTTTTCTTTAAAAAAAAAACCAAACCCCAAACAAACCTTATTCTTTTTTACGTTTACTTTTGTACCCGAAAGGGGTTTAAAAATTTTTTATGTGAACGTTTACCAAAGTAAAAGCCCCAAACAGCAAAGTGCCCCAAAAAAAATTAAGTTTTAAAGCCTATTTTTAATGTCGAAAGTTTTTTAAGGGGTTTAACATTCATTTCACTTTAAAAAAATCCCTTTTTTTTTCGCTTTTAAAATTATTAAAAGGGGAAATAAAATTAAACAAAATTTTAAAACAAAAAGTTTTTTTAAAACTCATTTTATTTTCCCCCGGGGGAAAAGGGCCCGGGGCCAAAATTAAACAGTACGGTTTCCCCTCAACAAAGCATTTGTCCCCCCTGCCATTTGGGGTTATTTCCCTTCTTTTTTTACGTAAAAAATCTCCGAGCTGCTTAGGCCTTCCCTTTTAAAAAAGTTTTTTTTTTGCAAATAACCGACCGACCCCCACAAAATTTGCCCCCCCACTCAAAAATTTTTTTTTTTTAAAAAGGGCTGGATAAAAAAAAAAATTTTTTTTGAAACGGAAAATTTGGCCTTGTGTTTTGGGTTTTTTTTTTCCCTTTTTTAAAAGGGTTAAAAAAAAAATAAATTGTTAAAAAAAGCCCTTAAATTTAAAATTTGAAATTTCAAAAATTAAAAAACAATTTTAATTTTAAATTTTTTAAAGGGGAAATTTAAAGCTTTAAAAATTTCCCCGGCAAATTTTTAAAAATTTTTAAAGGTTTTATTTGGGGAAGTTCAGTTTTAATAAAAAAAAAAAAAAAAAAAATCGAAAACCCAAAAAACCCCCCTTGGGAAAATTTCCCTGGGGGTTTAAAAATGCAAAAAAACCCTTTTTTTAAAAAGGAATTGGGCCTTTTGAAAAGGGTTTTGGGCCCTTTTTTTCCATATTTTTTGGAAAAGGGGTTAACAGAAAAAAAGTTTAAAAAATTCCCCTTTTTGGGAAACAGTCTGTTGGAATATTTAAATTGGGATTTTCAAAAAATTTTTTTAAAATTTTTAAATTTCCTTTGGGGGGGGGAAAAAATTTTTTTTGTGGCCTTTTTAAATAGAAAAGAAAATTTGGGAAACATAAAGGGGATTTTTAAAAAACATCTAAAAAAAAAATTTCTTTACATTTTAAATTCCCCAAAATTTCAAAGTTAAACCAACCAAAACCAGTGATTTTTATTTTTTTAGTTTAAACCCCCAAAAGGTTTTATTTTTAAAAAAATTTTCCCGCCCCCTTTTAGAAATAAAAATTTTTTTTTCAAAAAGTAAAAATTAATAAACTTTTTAAGAAAATAATAGATTAAAACCAAAAAATTTTTTCCCCCCAAATTTTTCAAAAATGTAGGAATATAAGAATTTAAAAAAAATAATTTTGACTTCCCCAGCTGCAGACCTTTTCCCCGCCCTTCCTAAGATTTTTGCTTGTTTTTTTAAAAATTTTTTGTCCAAATTTCCCTTTTTTTAAAAAAATTTAAAAAATTTTTTTTTCCCAATTTTTAAAATGGTTGGGAAAAGTTTTTTTAAAAAAAAACCAAAACCCAAAAAAAGAAAAGTAAACCTTTTTAGGGGCCTTCCCACATTTTGGGCCGATTTCCCGGGGGGGAAAAAGTCGCCCAAAATTTCCGGGCCCGGGAAAATTCGGGCCCACCCTCCCCACATGAAAAACGAAGATGAAAAATCGCCCCCCATTTTTTGATCCATTTTGAAAAATTTTCCAAAAATAAAATGTGAAAAACGTGTTGGTTTTGGGGGTTTTTTCTTTTGTTTTTTCCCTCCCGGCCCCGGAAAAAAGGGGAAATTTTCCCCGCCCTCCCCCAATCCCAAAACGGGAAAATTTTTTAATTTGTTTTTTTTTTTTACCCCCAAAGTCAAAAAAAAAGTTTTAAAATTAAAAGGGGGATGGAGGAACCCAAATTTGACTCCCCCACGGCGACTTACCCCCGGGGGGACATTTTCGGGAAAAACCCAATTCCCCAATTCAAAGTTTCCCAAAGGGGGCCGGAAATTATTTTAAACCCCAAAATTAAATTCCCCCTTTAACCCTTAACCCCCTACCAGTAAAAAATTTTTTTTAAAATTTGGCCCGGGCTCAAAGGTCCCCAAAATTTTTTTTTTCAAATTCGGAAAAAAGGAAAATTTTTCAGAATTAAAGGAAACCCCCTTTGACATATCTTGTAAAAGGGAAATTTTTTAAAATGAAAAAATTTTAAAAATCCTTTTTTTTTTTGACGAGTTAAAATTTTTAAAAATGGGAAGGGTTTTTTACAATTTTTTTATTTTTTACAAATGTAAAAAAAATTTAAAAAAACCCGGGTTTTTTTTCCCTTTTTTTCTACTTTCTTTTTCTTTTTTCCCAAATAAAAATGAAATTTAATTTAATGTTTTCCCCCCCCAAGGTTTTTAAAAGTAAATTTAGAAGGGAAAAAAACCCGGTTAAACCCCCCCATGAAATTTCCCCATGAAAAAGGGGAAAATTTTAAACCCATTTTCTTTTTAAATTTTATTTAATGCCTGGGTTTTCCCCTTAAAAAAAGAATCACTTTTTATTAATTTTTTGTTTCAAAACTACTTTTTTTTTAAATTGAAATATTCCCGTTTGGGAACCAAAAATTTCAAATTTTTTTTTTAAAAAAAGAATTATTGGGAAAAAAGGTTAGTCCCAAAAACCCAATAAAAAAATTTGCAAAATTTTAAAATAACCAAAAACAAACGGAAATTTAAAATTGAAAACTTCCCCTCACTTCCCCCCCTAAAGGGCTTCCCCCCCTTTTCCCCCCAAAGCGGCCCTTTAAAAGGGGAAAGGGAAAGTTTTAATTTCCCCCCTAAATTTTTTAAACCCCACTTGAAAACCCCTGAACCCTTTAAAAAAGTGTTTTTTTTTTTTAACAAATATTTCCCCGGGAAAAATTTCCCCAAATTTTCCCCTTTAAAAAAATATGTTTTTTTTTTCACCCCTAAAGGGTGAAAATTCCCCCCTTTTAATTGGGGGAAAAAGCCCCCCAAAAATTTTCCCGGCAAAATGGAATTAAACATTTTTTTGAAACCCTTTTAAATGGGGCCCAAAAAAAGCTTTTTTTATGCCCGTTAAAAAAACCTTTTTGGTTTTTGGCCCAAAGGGTTTTTTAATAAATTTTTGGGTTTGGGGGAAAAACCTTTACCTTCCTGGTTATCCCCAAAAAAGTTTTCATTTGCCAAAAAAAATATTTTAGGGTCCGTAAAAATTTTTTCCCCTTCCAAATTCAAAAATTTTCCCCTCCCCAATGGGCCCAAAAAACCCCTTTTCCCCAAAAATGAAAAAAAAAACTTGCGTTTTTTTCAGCATTTAAAATTTCAGAAAAAAACCAGTTAAAAATTTAAAATTTTTTTATTTTTCCCCATTTTCTAAAAGTTAAAATTTTCCCTTTTGTTTTTTTATATTTTCCAAACAAGGTTTTTTGGGATTTTTAAAAGTTCAATAATTTAGTTTCGAATAAAATCCGACGTTTTCGTTTATAACCCCTAAAACGGAAAAACCGGTTTTTTATGAAGAAAAAGAATCCAACCCTAAAGTTTTTTTTTTCTTTTTAATGTTTAAAAAGTAAAGTTCTACCTTTGGTTTTTAATGGTTTTCTTTTTTTTTGGGGTTTTTTTTTTTAATATCGTCTTTTTTTCAAAAAAAATAAACAGGTTCCCCGGGGCCCCCCAAAAATTTGGAAAACCCGGGTTTTTACAAACTACCCATATTTCATTTTAAAAGCAAAAAAAATTTCCCAAACACAAAACCCCTTTTGGTAATTTTAAAAGATCAGGGGTAAAAATTTTTTGACTTGGGTTTACCCGAAATTTTCGGAAATTTTTTTTTTCCCATCCAAACCCAAAAAACCCCCTCTAATTTTTTACTAAAAAGTAAAACAAGTCTTTTACCTTGGGAAACGGCCAAAATTTTTTTTGTATATTTCCCGTTTTTTTAAAAGCTTTGGGCTTTTGGGTTTTTTTAAATTTCTTTATAAAAAATTTTGGCAAAAATGGGGAGGGGAGGATTTTTAAAATTTTGGTAAGGGACCCGTTTTTTGCCCAAAAAATACAAATGTCCCCCAAATTTAAAGGGCCCCAAATTTTGTTATTTTTTAAATTTAAAGTTTTTAATTTTTCTGGGGGATTAAACCCCTCCCTCCCGACAAAGGGGTCCACAAAGGCTTTTTTCCCCTTTAAAACGCCCGGGGGGCCCCGACCTTTTTTTTTTTGCTTTTTCCCCAAAAAAAAAAAGGTTTTTTTCAGGGAAAAAAGGGAAAAACAAGAATTTTTCTGTAATTTTTTAAAATGAAAAAATGGCCTGGGGGCATTAAAAAATTTTAGTGAAGAATTTTTTTACTGAATTTTGGGGTTTTAATTTCCCTTGAAAAACTGCAGCAAAGTTTTTAAAAAGTTTTTAAGTTTAAAAGGGGGGCTTTGGTTTGGAAAAAAAAAAAACTGGAAATTGAGCCCCTTAAAATTTTAAAATTTAAAAGTTTTTAAACCCCAAATTTGGAAAGGGGAAAAAAGGGTTTTTTTTTCATCAGAACCCTTGGGGAAATGAACCCAAAAATAACAAAAATTTTTTAAAAAATTTTGCCAAAAGGAAAACCCGTTATTTTTTGTTAAAAAATTTAGCATAATATAAAAGATTTTAATTTGGGAATGTTTAAAGTAAAATTTTTGTTTTCCTTTTTAAAACAAAAAAATTTTGTAAATTTTTTTTCAAGCCTTTTTTATTGTTTTTCAGTTGGGGGACAAGGGGGATTCCTTCCCTTTTTACAAGGGTTTTGGGGTGGTGGTTTTTTTCTTTTTTTGGGGGTTTCCCCTATGTTTGATAAAAGCTTTTTTAAAAATGAATTTTTTTTTGAATTACCTGAAGGGAAGGGTTAATTCAATTTTTTAATTTCCGGGGGGGAGTTTTTTGGGTTTGCTTTCCCCTTTTTTTATAGAAAAAATTTGGGGGCTAAAAAAATTTGGAAATTTGGTTACTAAAAACTTAACAAGATTCTAATCGATAAAAAGGGCCCTTTAATTTTTAAAAAAAATCCTTGACAGAGTTTAAACCCTTCTCTTTTCTAAAAAGATGGGGGGTAATGAAAATTGAAATAGGGGAAATTTAAAAAATTTCAAAAACAATATTCAAAGGGTTTAAGGAAATAAGTGGGTTTTACCCAATTTCAAATGTTTTTCTAGCAAAAAAGGGGGGGAAAATTTCCCTTTAAAAAACCTTACGGTTTATGCCCTTTGTCTTTTTAATTTAAGGGGGCGTATGGTTTAAAGTATGGAGTTTTTTAAAACAAAAACCCCCAATTGGGGTTGAAAATAAAATGGGTGGTACAAAAAAACTTAAAAACCCAAAGGGCCTCAATTACACTTTTAAGCAAAAAAAGGGGGTAATTCCCGCAAAAAAATTGACAGAGTTATGTTTTTCTTGTTTCTGTAGATGGAGGTTTATATGGTGAACAAGTATGGTAAATTTCAAAGCCTAAAATTTTAATATTTTCTGAAAAAAAAGTGGGGGTGGTAAAAACTTCAAAGGGGTGACGCCAAAAACGGACGCCGACGGGGGCCCCCGGTGTAGGATAGCTTTTCCCCTTTTTCATGAAAAATTTTTGAGCTTTAAAAAAATAACATTTTGTAAGGTTTTGTTTACCTAAAAGAAAGGTAATTTTAAAAAAATTTTTTAAATTTTTAAAATAGAAAATATATTAGGTAAAAGAAAAATTATATTTTTTTTTCTTTTCAGGGGTTTAGAAAATTTCCATGGAAACAATTTGGGCTGTTTCATTTTTTCCATTTTTTTTTTTGTTCACGATACATATCAAAAATTTGTTTTTCAAACTTGCGATTCCGATAGTTTTTGGGAATTTTTTAAGAAAAAATTGCAATTTCCGATTTTATTTTTGCCATTGCCCCATATGTTAAACAGAAAATTTTTGACTTTACTTGTAATAAAAAAAATTTCCATTGTTTTTCAGCATAATTTTTGAATATAATAGAAAAAACTAAAACAAAAAAAAAAAATAAAATTTTTCTTTTTTTTTGTTTTTTAAACTTGGTTTTTGATTTTGATCTTTTTAAAAAATTTTATTTTTGATTTACTTGAAAGGATTTAAAGGTTTTTTTTTAAATTAAACCAAACAGCAAAAATTGGAATCTCACTTTTCTAAATAAACTCTGTAAATATGGGGTTTACAATTTCAGTCCCCACAAAAACCAAATAAAGATTTTTTTTTTGAAAAAAATAAAACAAAAGGGTTAAAATTGGTAAAAAAGTGAAAAAAGACAAATTTTTTAAAGGGGTTTCAGTTTTTTTTTTTCAAAAGAAATTTGTGCTTAACCCCCCAAATTTTTTATTTTGATTTTTGCAAACCCTCCTTTTCCGTCCCCGGGTTTTTTTCACAAATTATAAAACCCCTGCCCATTTTTGGTTTTCCCCCCCAAAAACTAAAAAATTTTCCCCCCCCAAAACTTCCCCCTGACTTATATGCAGGGAGGATTGACTGTAAATTTTCCCCGTCACATTTTTTTGCAGTCTTCTTTTTTGTTTTTTTTTGTTTGGGTTTTTTTTTTTCGGGGAAAAAAATGTCAAAAGAAATGAAAAAAAATACTTTCGAAAATATCCCCTGGGGGAAAAAGTTGTCTCAACATTAAATTTTTTAATCGGAAAAATTTATTTCCCCAAAAAAAAATTCCTTTTTGTAGGTTGTATTTTTTTTTTAAAAGAAAAGGGGTTTTTAAATTATGTTTTTTTTTTATTTTAAAAAAT
Source organism: Ruditapes philippinarum (assembly GCF_026571515.1). Classification (NCBI taxonomy): domain Eukaryota; kingdom Metazoa; phylum Mollusca; class Bivalvia; order Venerida; family Veneridae; genus Ruditapes; species Ruditapes philippinarum. Next base: position 8,903 of record NW_026859238.1, read on the forward strand.
TTACAAAAGAAAAACCCCGCCCCTTTTTCAGGAATTTTAAAAAAAAAACCCCTTGGGTTTTGTTCCGTTAAAATTTTTTTGCCCGGGCATGGGGAAAAAAGATGAAAAAAGAAAAAAGGGGTTTATAATGTCCGGGCGCTTGGTTTATTGTTTTCAAACCCCAACAATTTTCCCCAACTTTTTTTTTTAAAAAAAACGTTTTTCCTTATAATTTTCCCCCGGGGAAAATATTGTTTTGTGTATTGGCATACCCCCCCGCTTTACGATTTTCATCGGGGGGTTTTAAAAAAAGTTTTTTTGGGCCCCAAACGCAATTTTTGGAATTTTTTAAAAATTTTTTTACGTTGCATACATCGGGGGGAAAAAAAAAAAAAAAGCGATGCAAAAGGGGTGAAAAGTTTTAAAAAAACCTTAGAAAATGCATTGGGTATGGGGGCTTTAAAACGCTGTGTCAGATGTTTTCCCTTTTTGGGGCCCTAATAAAGTTTTTTCCCCAAAAATCACAAGGGGATCAAAAGGGCAATAAGACATTTTGACCCCCCTTTACTTTCCGACCCCTTAGGATATTTAAAAGACATCTAGACCCCCTTGACTTTAGACCCCCCTTGTAAAAATGACTTTTTTTTCCGACCCATAATGACTAAAAAATTTCGAAAACCCCTGTTTTTTTTAAAAGTTTGGGCTTTTTAAAATACTCGTTTTAATATATTTTTAAAAAATGTTTAAAAAAACATATAATAAATATTTTTTTTGGTTTTTTTTTTTTAAAATTTATATGTTTTTTTTTTCTGAAAAAAATTTTGTTGCAAAATTTACATTTTTTTTTTTTAAAATTTAATTTTGTGTTAATAAAAAAAATCAAAAGTTTTTATTTGTTTTTTTAATTAGGACTAAAATCGGAAAATTAAAAATCCCTTGGTTTAATGGTAATGATGCTAATTTTTTAATTTCGTTTATTGCCATTAAGTAATAAAATTAGTTTTTTTTTTTAATAATAACTAGAAAAATTTGTAAAAAATTTTTCCCTTTTATTGTTTGAAGCCAAAAATAATGTTTTACCCAAAAAAGAGATAATAAGACACGTCAAGTCCAGATTCTTTTTATTTTCCCCCCGACTTTCCCTGATTTTTTATACCAACATGCTTTTTTTTTTGTGCGTTAGATTTCA